>NC_133478.1:17588754-17620444 GCF_025370935.1 Choristoneura fumiferana
GATCTAGACTCAGTTTCAGTATTAGTTTGAACCTTCGAGTAGTTATTGGTAATTAAATATGTATGCAAGTTTACAGACCGTCACCATTCTCACTGTAAAACAATGTCTCATCGTTTTTAACTGAATTATTACCGACATCAACCTAGCTTTTACTGAATGTTCGTTAATTTTACTTCAAACAAGCATAAATATTGACTCAATATCACCCCGGAAATTTTACTAATCAATCATGGCTGTGAAAATTTCACAAACACATTCATTCCCAAACATAAATAACTATAGCAATAGCAATTAAGTATATCACTGTACTTGCGTCTAGCCATAGACCATGCCCCACTTTCTACCTGCTTTATAATCGATTTTACTATTCAGTACAACATGACAATACATTGCAACATGTTCATTGGGCTTTACTATCCATCATGTCATGTGATATCGTTTTCCTATTTATTGTAATCCAAGTAATTTATTTATGGGTTTATCTGGCGAATATTGTCGGACAGTAAAGTTCAGAGCATTAATTTGTCTTAGTACATCTAGTAATTAATTTTAACACCCCCACGCAAAACGACGAGCATTATAAGTGTCTGTCTGTGGCTGTTAGGGCTTTCCATCCATCCGGGAATGCGAGACTCTCGTTTTACGAGAGTCTCGAACCATTTTCGGTCCCGAGACTGTGTTCAGTCTCGGTGATTTTCGAGACTTCGAGACTTATTTTATTCAGTCCAGCAAGACCGGACTTGTGATTTGTTTACAGTCAATTATAATGCCTATACGTAAGTAAAATAATAAACCAAACTTTCAAAGTACTCAAAAATCCACTATACGTTAAATACTTTAATTAGCTAGGTAAACTGTGGTTTATACTGTGATGATTATATTGTTTCACTACAATGATAGTATTTATAACGACGATTCATTGGAAGAAATTGTATTTCGTCATCTACATATTTTATGTACCTAACCCAACAGCGGATTCATTGGCATTGCAAGTCACTAACTAAGCATTAAAAAACAGATAGAAGAACAGATTATGCGTTCTTATCTTAGTAAAAGGGATAAGAACAATTGTTTGACACTCATAAGCCCATACTGTTTCGGAAATATCATGGTTGGACATTGCAATTTTCTTAGTAAGTTTTTTGAATATTTTTCTAAAGTTTTTCAGAAACCATGTTCATATGATAGATTGATTTTATGTAATCGAAAGTGTTAATTAACGAAATTTGATTTTTTGGACATGCATCCTTTTAATAGGAATAGTGTTCTGATAATTTTCATAACAATTCCATAAACTTATTAAAAAAAATTTTTTATTCGTAATTGCGAAGCCATAGCCCGCCCCACTTCACTGCTTTACTTCTTTATTCTGCAACTACGACGACTATGACTTCAGATTCGGACACCTAAAAGCATTGTCGTTTTTCTCGAAATTTTGAGACTCGGGACTGAAGATCAAGTCTTGTCTCAGTCCCGAGAACAAAATATTTCCGAGACTGGACGCCCTAGTGGCTGTATAGCTCCGAAACGTTCGGTTTATTGTTGGCTCGATACAAATTCATCACAAGACCATAATCAAAATAAAATTCACCTTGCCTTATTTGGCCACCTTAATTGTCAATTTTAAATAACATAATATTATGCATATGACTAAGTCTTAATGACTAACATCAGGGTTTAAATTATGAATCCTTTTCCAAAACTGTTGAAATCAACCTTTTCTTAGTCATGGATCGCTTAAAAAAGGATTCAAACATTATCATATCGCCAAATATGTGTTGGTGATGCAAAAAATACAGACTTTGTTTGTGACAATTCTAAGGTCAGTGGTAGGTCAGTTATATTCCCACATTAAATGTAAACAAATAACAAAACAATTTGCAATCGACCATAGCAACCACAGACACGCGATATTGTATCAGAATATAAAACCACATTTAGATATGTCGCGGTGTGATCTGATCGGAAATAGAATTAGTTTAGTTCGTTTTGATTGTTTGTGGTTTTAGTTACAATAGTTGTTACCAAAAAACAAATATCATTAAAGTCCAATCTTGTTTTCGTGAAACAATACAAATACCAAAGAGTATGTTAGCGTCGTTTTTACCTCAAAAACCCAATAAATATTACTGGTCATACAATAGAAAAGAATATTTAGGCCGGCCGGTCTAAGTCCAAGGGTAGTCTTCGATTCGTCAGTGAAAGAAAGAAATAAATAAAGAGAGAAAGAAAGAAAAAACATTTATTCGAGGCAGTGACTCACAGACAATTACAGAAACGACAGACAGACGAGGCAAACAGTGTAAGTAAGTACCTAACACGAAATGCTAGCTAGGCTAAGAGAGCCAGCGCTGGTCTTCGGGTACGACAAGTGAACTATTCTTTTTGTATTTTAAGATTTCGTTTTTGTTTCCAGTATCCCGTGATTGTGGCCTTCGGTATTCTGAAGAAGGCTGCGGCTAAGGTGAACGTCGAGTTTGGACTCGAGAAAAAACTTGGTAAGAACTTTCTTTACACTAATCTTGTGTATGAACAGGGCTAACTTTACTACAATAGGTAGTTTAGATTAAATATCATTGGCTCATGACCCATTAATCTTATCTTGATGTAATATGATGTGGATGACGAAGGTCGCCCAATGTCATCGACACTAGTACAGATCTGTTCACTCACGAAAGCGCGCCCCTCCACATTTTATAATTTCTTTAAACGTATCCGTATCCGTACGACAAGTCTATGAGTGCGTAGCTCGAACGCGTCCTCAGTCGCAAGCGTACCGTCAGTCACGCACACTAAGACAACGTGAAAGTACGAGGTTTACTCGTGCACATTGATAATTAGTTGTGGGTGGGCGCGCCTTCGTGAGTGAACAGATCTGCATTTTCAACATAGTGACGAGTATCGGTGACAAGCCTGTTCTCATCACTAATATTATAAATGCGAAAGTAAATGTTTGTCGGTTACCTACTTCTTCAACGTTTAACCGAGAGACCCTTAGAATAGTCTTTACCGCCTTTGACGCGATAGATAAACACCCCTGTATATATATTTTTTTATTCGACTGGATGGCAAACGAGCAAGTGGGTCTCCTGATCGTAAGAGATCACCACCGCCAATAAACAACTGCAACACCAGGGGTATTGCAGACGCGTTGCCAACCTAGAGGCCTAAGATGGGATACCTCACGTGCCAGTAATTTCACCGGCTGTCTTACTCTCCACGCCGAAACACAACAGTCCAAGCACTGCTGCTTCACGGCAGGATTAGCGAGCAAGATGGTGGTAGCAATCCGGGCGGACCTTGCACAAGATCCTACCACCTGCCTGCCGCTACAGAACTAATTCGTGTAACTTTCTATGATTCTCCAAGCAGTTAAACATTTCCTCTCTTTTTTTCAGCGGACGCCATTTGCCAGGCGTGCGATGACGTTATTTCAGGCAAGCTCTACCGCGAGGGACACTTCCCGCTGGTCATTTGGCAGACTGGATCCGGAACTCAGTCCAACATGAACACTAACGAGGTAACGTCAGTTCATCTCTGCTTATATACTTCCCATTTTTCATATTGAAAGGGTTTGGAATGCAGTTCTCATGCGGGCCCCAGTGCTGTTTGGGAACTTCACCATTCAATTTCTTCAATTGGTGGGTGCAGGTTTCCTCGTGTAAAGCTCATGGTGTATTTCAAGTGTAATATCGCTTATGTGAACCAATTTAAGAACCGGCTAGACCAACACATTAACAATACAAAGAATAGCCATGGAACAGCTAGATACATACATCTATCAGTTGCTTGCAACTGCCTGCCTGATAATTGTATAATAATAAATACCTAATATGGCCTACTAATTAATATGGTTCCTGACTGACGATAAAACAAACCCTTCCAGGTAATCGCCAACCGCGCCATCCAGATCCTGGGAGGCAAGCTCGGATCCAAGGAACCCGTCCACCCAAACGACCACGTCAATAAATCCCAGAGCTCCAACGACACTTACCCGACGGCGATGCACATCGCCGTGGCCATGGAACTAAGGGATCGACTCATGCCCGGTCTGGTGACCTTGAGGGATACCCTCGCTGCTAAGTCTAAAGAGTTTGACAAGATTATCAAGATTGGCAGGTGAGTGTTTGAAAGGCAGGACTCTAGTTATTTCGATTTTTGATCGTATCAAACCTACAATAGTGACCCTGAGGGACACCCTCGCTGTGCTTTGACTTTGACACTCGACCGTGATGTACATTTCAGTACAACTTGGTGGTGGTGGTATGGAGTGGCCAACCAGTTAATGTCTATTGGTCTATATATTGGTGGCAAGGTTGAAAAGAATGCATGCCAAGATTAAAATGCTAATTATAGGGTGGTCATGGATGGATTAACACTGGATCTTGGGTGGGTCTAATGAAGTTGGCCATTCTAGTAGAAAATATTATACTGCCCATCCGGGACTAGCGCCACAGAATGATGAAGAACTGGTTGGGTTTGATTCCTAGCCCCAGCTTAACACATTCACTGTCCCTGTGCAAAATGATTTAACATAGTCACACTTCCAAGTGTGCATGTTCTTTAGGGTCAGTGAAAGCACGGACTCTTGAATAAAAGCTTCATGACCCCACATTGGGGGCAAATGAACCGAGAAGGTGTTAACTTCCAGCGGAATACCATCAAAGTATCATCATCATCAGCCGGGAGAGGTCCACTGCTGAAGAAAGGCCTCCCCCTTAGAACTCGCCACTTGCATCCACCGGTAGCCCGCAACTCTCAGGATGTCGTCCCTCGTCAGTCCACCTAGTGAGAGGCCTGCCAAAGCTGCCAACGCATAACAGCATCAAAAACATTTTTCCTTTGCTAACATGGTAAATGACTCTCAGGACCCATCTGATGGACGCCGTGCCGCTGACCCTCGGGCAGGAGTTCAGCGCGTACGCGCAGCAACTCACGTACGGAGTGGACCGCGTCTGCGCGACGCTCCCGCGGCTGCATCTGCTCGCGCTCGGCGGCACCGCCGTCGGCACCGGCCTCAACACCAGGATCGGCTTCGCGGAGAAGTGCGCCGCTGAGATCGCGCAGCTTACTGGTGAGACAGACTAACAAAGTAATCACGGCCCACGATCGCTAATAAATCAAGCTAGCCATGCATGAATTGAAACACGATTTTTTCTCTTAAATAATACTCAAGGCTTACTGAAAAATAAAACAAATGTCGTCCTTTCCTTACCTAACCAACATAAAAAGTTGGAAAATTCCCGACTGTGTAATTTCAAATTCTATTATTTCAAATAAGGAGGATTTTTAAGGTACGCGGAACAAAACCCGAATTTGAATCATAAAATTAGTAATGACCGCGATAGTCTAAAACGTTGTAATTTCAAAGTTCGATATCTCAAAAACGGCTGGAGCAATTTTTATGAAACGTACCTAAAAGCCACCGCAAGGACTACAAAAACTGAATCGAAATCAGTGCATTCGTTAGGGAGCTAAGATGTCTCAGAGAACAAACATAAGCGTCAAAGTTGTAACACCCTTCTTTTGGCGCCTAGGGTTAAAAATGGCTCGCGACTGAACAGAGCTGCCTAAAGTATAAGCCTGGTATTCTTTTTTTCTACGCCTCCAAAGAAACTCAATAGTGTGCTGACAAAACTATCGTTCCAGGTATCCCCTTCGAGACCGCCCCCAACAAGTTCGAAGCCCTGGCCTGCCACGATGCGATGGTGGAAGTCTCCGGGGCCCTGAACGTGATCGCGTGCTCCCTGATGAAGATCGCCAACGACATCCGCTTCCTGGCTTCGGGCCCTCGCTGCGGGCTCGGGGAGCTTATGCTGCCTGAGAACGAGCCCGGATCGTCTATCATGCCTGGTGAGAAAAACTACCAATATTCTGTTGTGATAAGCGGCATCTAAAGCTGCGCGTCCACTGCATCGGAATGAGGGCTATCGTTTTTTGTCTCACTAGATGGCGCACTGTTTCCGTAATAGACAAAGCTGTCTCAAAACACAGACATTCATTGCCCCGGAACGCATATTTGCCATAATTAATTTCAGATATTGCAAAATATTCACAAAATTGTTCTAATTATAAAAAAACCCGCGTAGCTCACCCAAAAACTATGAGATTTGATATTTCGGAGACCTCACGCTACACTAGCGCCTCTAGCGGCGAATTCATACGCGACAGCCCTCATTCTTGTGACTTGTCTTTCCGTTGTAAGTAAACGTGGGACGCCAATGAGGTTTGAGTGCGCGGTCAAAGCTCGTCTAATGTTTGCCCAATACCACACTGTTTGTAGGCAAGGTGAACCCGACGCAGTGCGAAGCGCTGACGATGGTGGCGGCGCAAGTGATGGGCAACCACGTGGCGTGCACGATGGGCGGCGCCACCGGACACTTCGAGCTCAACGTCTTCAAGCCCATGATGGTTTCCAACGTGCTGCGCTCCATCAGGCTCCTAGGTACGCAACATTAATGACTTTTTGTTTAAAAAAAAATAGCAAGTTTTTGCTAAACGTAAATATATTTTTTTTTTCAAAAAGGCCGTAAAAGTTGACATTATTCTTTACATATCAGAAGGTGAAGTGCATAGTTTATGCTCAGCGAAAAATTAAAAAGTTAAACAGATTGCAGGCGCGCTAGCTTGCTCGACAATAATGAATTAGCGCGCCTGCAATCAGTCGCATTTTTTTTTAAGTTAAAAGGCCATGCACAAGTCGTATACAGCCAAGTCTAATGGCCGGTATCAGATATTTTGTTGGAACTCCGGACTTTTTCTATTGGGTCTCAAATAGCTGTTGTGTTTTCGGTGGAAAAATACACCTGCAGTTTATTTTTAATGAAAAAAGGCGGGAAAGCATAAGAAAAATATTGGAATAAAATTAAATTTTATAATATATTTTGAGAAAAAGTTTATTCTATTTCAGAATTATTCATCATTTTTGAGAAAAGCTTTATATTAGTCTCGGCTGGAATAGCAATTGCTGGCTTCGTATTAGTTAAACGGACTCGCAAGCTCGTCCGTTTAATACTCATACTCAGCCAGCAATTGCCTACTTCCAGGCCACGACAATAATCTACTAAAATATCATTTGACAATTTAGTCAAATTGGCCTTCAAATAAAGCAGAGCTTGTACAATGCGGCAACTACTACTCAATGCTACTACCGCTTATACTTGACAAAGGATGAACATACTATAGATAAATACACATTAAACATCCAAGACTCGAGAACAGACATTCGTATACATACAAATGTCTGCCCCGAACGGTGATCGAACCCGGGACCTAATGCTTCATAAGTAATCAGGGTCTCTAGCCACTTGGCTATCCGGTCATCGAAACCCTTCCGCCCTCAGCCTTTGTACAGTCGAGTTCATAAACCTGTGAGCAAAAATTTGATCAAAAATATCTGAACACGCTTCTACGCCGTTAATAATAGAATCGTGTTCAGATATTTTTGATCAAACTTTTGCTCACAAGTTTATGAACTCGACTGTACATGTATCTCAAAGTTTGTCAATTGTATTTTGTTTGCAAAAAAGAGCTTACTTAAAAGGCCGGCAACGGACCAATGACTCTCCGTGAGTAGTTGGAACTCATAGGCGGTGGTGATAATTTTCCATCAGATGGCCTGCTTGCTCGTTTTCCTCCCTTTTATAATAAAAAAAACTCTAAAGTTACCAGCTCTGATTTGTATTCGTCTATTCCAGGCGACGGCTGCCAGGCGTTCAACAAGAACTGCGCCGTGGGCATCGAGGCTAACAAGGAGAAGATCGACAAGATAATGCACGAATCCCTTATGCTGGTCACCGCTCTCAACCCCCATATTGGATACGATAAGGTACTGTCTTTATTTCAGACCGGGGAGCAGTCCATAATTTGTAAATTAAGTAAAAAAAAAACTTTTAGCTATTAAGATTACTTTTTGGAGTCTTTTTGTATTTTTTAAGAAAAAGCAAGTTGAAATGTTGGAGCATAGGAAAAATTCGTGTCTAGTCTCCTGTCCAGTGGTGGTGTAGGGGAATAACAAGCAGCACGGATTGCCGAGGACCTGGGTTCGATTCCCAGCGCTGGTCTATTTTTCTGGTTTTTCAGTGCATCCATGTTTCAGCATGTGTTTTCGTGTGAAATATACTTTTAGCTATGTTACGGATGGATCACACAAACAACGTCGTGGTTTACTTAGCCCTATAGCTACATCGACCCAGTATGTGTGTTTGTTAACACTTTCTTGTACATAAAACACGAAAATAATAGCGGACAACCCTATTCTAGAGCCGTTAGGACGTGTCAGATATTTTGGCGCGCTCTGCTGTGGCAGACATTAACGCAGGTTCCGCAAACTTGATTTTCAACCATATCTATATATTTGTAGCCACTTCGACCAATGTTTGGCTGCCGTAAAACTACGCATACAATGACTCACAACATTGTTTTATTTTCAGGCTGCACAAATTGCCAAGACCGCGCACAAAGAAGGTGGTACTCTGAAGGGTACGGCCGTCAAACTGGGCATCCTCACGGAACAGCAGTTCGACGAATGGGTCAGGCCAGAACAGATGCTGGGACCCAAGTAAACAGGCAGTCAACACATGACCATTAATGGGATAATGTAAGAGAATCGATCGACAAGTTGAAAAAAAACTCTATGCAGTGTGATTTTGACCATTTGTTATTATATTATTTTTGAGTCAAAAATAAAATTTATGTCACTGGCGTAATGCAACAACTTAAAGATAAGTAACGAAACTATTGTAATCTTATTTTAGATACCACTAGAATGACTCAGTATTGTTTACAAAAGAAAATGAATGTTTTTTTTTGCATTTAAGTAACCCCTTAACTTGAGATACATTTGTTATAAATATTTTTACTGTATTAATGCATGTCGTGCAAATGAAATTTTTATGATGTTCTGTTTTAACGTCTCCACTTTTAATTGCCAGTTTTGTAAGATGTTTATTTTATGTGGAGTGTTCTGTTAATATTATTTAAAATAATTATATTTACAACGGAAGTTACGTTGCGTTTTATTTCAACTCAAGTTTCTAATTTATATGTTAGCTTGGAGAATGAAAGAGTAGCAACTAGCGATTGACAGTATCTTCGTATACTTAAGAGTTATTTCTGGCTGGCTATATCGCAGGAATTTCACCTTTTCTATGATCAAACCTGGCCTCCTCCATCCACAATTTTCAAACTATCTCGCCAAACTTCGTGAAGATCTGATCAGCGTTCAGCGGATCTGTTGTGATAAAGCAGGGTTACTCAAAGTGGGGTACGGGAACCCTAGGGGTTCGCTATTCGACGGTAGGGGGTTCGCGACAAGGTTTACGTGACTCCAAAAACCACCAGGCTGCAAGACTAGCAAGATGATTAAGATTGGTTTTTGGAGTCTTTGTATTTTTATTTTTAGTTTCTCCATCAGTCAATTTTATTAATTTCTTTGGGGGGGCGGGGGTAGGGGTTCGCTATCGTCTAGAAACTTTAACAGGGGTACGTGGAGCCATAAGTTTGAGAAATCCTGTGATAAAGTAAAACGCTTATACACTTACTACTTCAGTCCCTGTTTGGCACTTAGACAGTTACAATATTTTTATAGTTGACTGTACAGCGTCAGCGAACTAACGCAACTTGACAATGCATGTCATGTCTATGCAACAAAATTAAATGTGTGTTTATGCAGCTCCCCCACCGTAAGAACACACAAACCTAACTATAATCACCACCACACTACTGACGCGTTTCGAAATCAACCAGAGTTCATCCCAAACAGAAGAGCTTAAATCATATGACGTAATATTTTTTTTTTTCAATTAAGCCAAGTCGGACTTGCAAGATGTTCCTAACAAACATTTAGTAAACTGAGAAATAAGAGCTAGTAAATTATAAGGCAAAACGCAGCGTAGGACATTTACCAAGGAGATGGATAACCTGGTTATAGCCGTAGGGTTACGGTGCCGATCGAAGCGACTGGAGGTTTATGTGGGAGGCCTATGTCCAGCAGAGGACGACCTACGGCCGATATTATGATAAAATTATAAGGTTTCCGTCATTCTCCTTGGACCAGCCTCCCTGCTGTGGAATAGGTAGACAGTGATAAATAACCTTTTCTCAAAAATGACCGTAAAAGTTGACATTATTGTTTACATATCAGAAGGTGAAGTGCATAGTTTATGGTCAGCGAAAAATTAAAAAGTTAAAACGATTGCAGGCGCGCTAGCTCGACAATAATGAATTAGCGCGCCTGCAATCAGTCACATTTTTTTTTTAAGTTAAAAAGGCCATGCAATATTGGCACAAGTCGTATACATACAGCCAAGTCTAATGGCCGGTATCAGATATTTTGTTGGAACTCCGGACTTTTTCTATTGGGTCTGAAATAGCTTGTGGTGTTTTCGGTGGAAAAATACACCTGCAGTTTATTTTTAATGAAAAAAGACGGGAAAGCATAAGAAAAATATTGGAATAAAATTAAATTTTACAATATATTTTGAGAAAAAGTTTATTCTATTTCAAAATTATTCACCATTTTGAGAAAAGCTTTATATTAGGCTCGGCTGGAATAGCAATTGCTGGCTTCGTATTAGTTAAACGGACTCGCAAGCTCGTCCGTTTAATACTCATACTCAGCCAGCATTGCCTACTTTCCAGGCCACGATAATCTACTATTGACATTCAACGCCCACGTATTATCAACATTACATCCGACGAGCTATTTCCCCTTCGTTTTTAATGATACTGTTTTGTGTATGTAGAGCCAAACATGTTACGTTGAAGTCACAGAATGTTAATAGGTACCTAAGTAAGTATTAGGTATATTTATTTGATGTCATAGCTATTTATTAAAACTCAATGTTGCAGAGCGGGTAAACTCTACGATATGTCCTCATAATGGTATAGTTACAGTAGTATTAGTATTAATTGGTAGTTATTTCAAACGAATTCTTACCATTTGGGAATACTAGAAGGAATAAGTACACCAATGAATCATAAATTGAGTACCTAACTATAATCACAAGAAAAACCTAGTATGTAGTCGAGTAAACTAAATCAGGTACAGTCGAGTTCAGAAACTTGTGAGCAAAAATGTCTATCACGCTTCTACGCCGTTAACTATAGTCGTGTTCAGATACTTATGATCAAAATTTTGCTCACAAGTTTATTAACTCGGACTGTACCAGGACAATAATGCGTAATTTAATTGATGATGGAAGAAATTATCGTTTTTTTTCCTGTTTTTGTTTAGGCTTTGAACACTCCAGGTGATCATGTCAGCTTCATGGGTGCTTGCTTCTTTCCATACGCAAGGGACATTAAAAAAGTGGTATATGCAAAGTTAAAATTAATTAAATTATCGTAGAATTGATTTTGAGGAAGTATGCCACATATCGACATAATATGTACCTATAGACTGTATGTTTCTTCCAATAAACCTGCGATGGTGGCTCGGGACCACCAAAATTTTTCACTACCAGCCAGATTGTATTGACTAAGTTTTCGCGTAAATCTGATCACTGGAAACTCTAGGGCAAATTTGACTTCCAAGATGATGATTAGACAACGGGACAGGTCAAAGCTAGTGAATAAAATAAACAAATGATGCTTCAGCTACCTTTATATTTAGCTATATAAGTATTCAGTGTCATTTTCAAGTCACACAGTCATCCCGAACAATCATTTTGATAAATCTTTGGTACGGCTCTGCAATCTGCAGAGGAACAGTTTACATAAAATACCATTTTATATCACAATACTGGAATGTACTGATTTACTATAGACTAATATTATTTCATACTTAGATATTGGAATCAAGAATCTGTACCGTTTAATAATAGAGAGCACAAACAGATCAGTGTTTTCTAAGACTTACCACTAAAGAAATAATCATTTATTTGAAGAAACTATCAGTGGCAAACACCTCTAAATCTAATAAGAATTTGCTTGTACATTTTGTGACTAAAAGTGACTAGAAATAATTTTAAAATTAGGCTAAGTACACATTGCAAAGGCCTTACTGATTGATTATGTATAAAATTACTCTTAAACATAAATAATTTACATAAATACATCTTTGATATTTTGGAACTGCTTCACGGCAAGATCAACAGGCAAGTCGAAGTTATACGAGGTCAGGCGATCGAGGCTCTGCAGTGCATCTTGAAAACCAGTGTTCACAACATAACTAGTGGAAGAGTAGTAGGCATCAACCAACGATCTGCATTTAAGCATAATATTGAGCCATAGAACAAGCTTGTGGGAATTCAGTGCGGCGCAAACAAATGCTTTAAAATGTGCATCATAACTCCTTTTATAAGGTGTGTGGGAGGCAATAATACTGCCGATAGCGCTCAATAAACTCTGCTTGTTAGATATTGCATTGCCACCTACAATATCTAAGTTGAAACTCTGGCTCAGTTTTCGAGCAGGTGTTGAATTGAATCTGTCCCCTTCATTGATTTCATAGTATCGTAAAATTAACTCCCAGATATGTGTAGCATTTGAGGATGATCTCCGGACAGGAAAACATCCTATGATGGGAACAAGAGAATTAGATTCTGGTCCGATCAAACCATGCTGGAGAAGGTCACGGATGTTGACAGCCAAATGTCTCCTAACTGCAGTTGTCAACGGAATATCATTGATCACAACTCCACCTTCTTCTGATTCACTATCGTAAGTATCAATTATGGCATGGTTTGGTCTGTTCCGGGAAACAAGATGTAGTACAGCATCCACTGACATTTCTAACTTAGCTCTGAGATTGCCCCAATGTGTCACAATACTTGAAGATCGTTTCTCAGCCCGACGACTTGTGTTTGGTGAACAACCAAACTGTGATACAGTGAATATTTGTATTAAAGTACTTGCTTTTCTCATTAAATTAATGGTTTCGGTTCTTAAATCATCATTTGACTTGTTTTTACTGAAAGTTTTGTCAAAGGAGTTGGATGATTTTGTAGTTTTTGTGTCTGTCGTTTTAGATTTTGAGTTTTCTTTTAGATCTTCAGTTTTCATTAGTTTTATGAACTTCTGCATGTCTTCGATATGTGCTTGTAGTTTGGAGATGATCTCTTCTTTGGAGAGTTGTTTATCAGCATATTGCCTTACAGCGCAGTTGATTTGATGCCTCAGTTCATCGGCGCTGAGTGGTTGGTGACATCCCTCCTCCAGGCTGCGGTCAATCTCTAGTCTTAAATGGTCTATTAAAGTCCTGTGCTGCTTGTCACTGGCTTGAGGATCAGCAGCAAACCTGTAAAAAACATTATAAAGTTTACATACATCTGACAATGTAAACATAATATGTTTACATAGTTTACATAACAATTTAATAATATTGTTATTAGATTTAACAAAAAAAGTTATAGGTAAAATTAAAACTATGTCTAGTGATAATTTTTGTCTAACATTTTAAGGAGGCTTAAGTACACCAGCAGTTTTTGACAATTTGGGATCATATTGTGGCATGCACGCTTTGTTAAAAAAAAAAAAACAGCCTCATGGGTAGCCAAAGAAATCCACATTAAATGCGCTGCCCTGCCCAGAGACTGAGTCTCTGTGTATAAAACCATGTCTAATGAATTTATAATTATTAACCGCCTCATTTAAATTAATTTATTTAAAATACTGACCCCAGTCAGTAGATCAAAATGCAGCACAATAGGCTCACAAATGATGAACCTTTGTCTGTGCAATATTTTTTTCTCAAATGGGGATATACTTAATTATTCTCACTTCATTGAAAAAAGAGTTTAAATTCTATGTAAGTACCTTTCCAGTTCCTTGAGCTGTGTCTTCAACCTCTCAATGAAATGCGACTGTTTAGCTCTTTGTCGACGAATTTTACCCTCAAGCTCCCCGCACTCTGCACAGCTCGATTCACCAGCACTGCCTTGTGGTGACGCTCTGACATCAGGCACTCCTCTCGACGTAAACTCCTCCAGTTCCTTTAACATAGCATCCTTTTCTTCAGGCGCCGCTTTCAATATTTGTCGTAGGCGAAACTCCACTTGCGCGAGATGCGAAGTCAATGAAAATACAGATGACGACAGAATTTCCTGTTCCTCTTCCAAAGCATGCAATCGGTCCCCAGATATTTGCTCAGGCGTCTCATCGCAAAGAGTCTCCTTAGGAGCACCCAGGGGCTCCCGACGAGGCTCCTGCCAGATAGGAATATCGCCACCGTCATCATAATCACTTGGACTGTCGCTTATATCCATTGCTTACTGTTTTTCGCGGTTTTTTGTATGATCATAAAATTGTCGTCTTTAACTTAGTATACATTTTGTTTGAAGTAAATGGCTACATTAGCAGTCGAATAAATAAAGCTAAGCCAGATTTCACAGTGTTGGTGTTAAAACTGAAACTTGAAAGAAAATGCGATTTACGTCACTGAGAACTACGGACGTCACAGGGAAATTGAGTGAATGAATGAATATGAATGGAATGGAATGGAATTCTTTACTTTTTTTTACCAGGAATTGTTTTTTGTCTATGCCAAATTTTTTATTGATGCGTTCATTATATTTTTTGATGTTGCTACATCGCCTACATCAATGAAAAAAAAAACAGACGACGTAAAAAAACAGGTTAGACGAAAGAGGAACAATTAGTCGATTGTAAATGGAGTGCATAAAACGTGCCATTTTATCTGAACTGCTGGCCGAAGTTATACTTTTTTACTTTTCATTTCAACTGTGAGGTTGAACAGCAACAGTGCAAATTAATATTTTTTAGTACCTACCTTTTATTTCTTATGCACTGGCTGTGGCACTGGTTTATCTACAATCATCATCATCATCACCATGTCAGCCGAAAAACGTCCACTGCTGGACATAGGCCTTCCCCAAGACTCTCCACTCAGACCGGTCTTGTGCTTTTCGCATCCACCGCGATCCCGCGATCTTAACCAGGTCGTCGCTCCATCTTGTAGGTACCTACCTATATTCTAAAGCAATTCTTTATACTAAAATCTTTGTCCTTTTCTTTGGAGTGTTAAAAAACCAGATATCACAGGAAGTTTTTGAAGATAAGTCATCCTCTTAGATGAATGATTGGTCTCGCGCGCTCGCTCGACTAGATACCGCCCTAACTAAAAACAAAACGTTCGTGAATGCGGCAACTCAATATTGTAGTGTGCGTAAGAACGGTGTCAGACAATTTGCAAGGATGCTAGTGTGCGTGACGAATTGTGTTGCCAGCTGCTACACTGTTACCCGAATTATTGGGAAAATAAATTATTCTGTGGTCTATTAAGTTACTGGTTACAAAATGTATCTTGGGAAATACTTAAAATTAAGAAGTAATTAAGAGTGAATATATTAATATGTTTGTGTATAGGTTAGGCGTAGGTTTCTTTAAAAAAATGGTAGGTATGATGTAGGTATATCAATGATCAGGCCTCACTTTTAATTAAAATATATATATATTTAAGGACATTCAATATTTACAAATTATTACTGAAAATTCATGGACTGAGTCACCAACTAAGAAGTTTTGTATAGTTAAACCTAATAATAATGTACAGGTTAATTAAGACTAAAATAAAAATATTTTTTTACAAATATACACACATAGGTACATGCATACATACATACTTACATACATACGCTTGAAAAACATAACCCTCCTTCGGGCAGTCGGGTAAAAAGTTAACATTTCAGGAAAATGGGTAGAAATACGAAAAAACAATTTCTTCGTTTCCCGTAATACCTAAGTAAATCAGCTGATCGGGCTTTTGACTGGGAAGACGAAAAACATTTTTAATTTAATACACATTCACCCCTTAATTAAATAGTGTCGGGTAACAATTATACACCTTCAGTGTATAATATCACAAAGATAAACATTAAATAATATAGAACTAGGTTATGTATATATAATAATTACGTTAGATACTTAAATAAAATAAGTTATTAAAATTTATCATCATTTAATGATGATAACAATAACATTCAATTTATTAAAATCTCAACCACGGGGAATTTGATTCTTGTGTACGCGGCAACACAGAATGGCGTTTAGGGTTCATGTTATTTTATTTTGTAATTTCGAAATTATACGATATTTACTGATGGTATGTGATCCCAGTGTCCTTTTATTTCTTGTAGTATTATTATTAAACAGCTTCACTGCGAAAACTGGCATTTTACTTCGGTTTATGACCAAAATTTAACAAAAATTCGGGACATGCACATTACACACAGTTTGCAACGCGACTGACTCGCCTCGGGCTCAGGTACGCCGATTTCGGCGTACTATTTGTTGCCGCATTTGACAAGTACGCCGGCGGTATCTAGTCGAGCGCGCGCGCGAGACCAATCATTCATCTAAGGTCATCCTTTTTATTTTTGCGCCTTAAAGCAATATGAAAATAATTATTACTTAATTCAAAAAAATATTCTAACCTTGAAAGCATGACCGAAAGTACAAATCAAATCTTAACTTTTATTTAAGTATATGTATCTGTGGGTGTATTTATAGTCTATCTTTAGGGTACTTACAATAACTTGATAAACAGCACAAAACCTAGACAATTAAAAACTCGGGACAAGATACTTTACGTTAATTTTAAAATTGTGGCTATACCGCCTATACCCTACCAGGGTGCATAATATTGTAAGTGACTTTAGAATAGGGCCTTATGTATTATATGTTTGTACGAGCTAAGTTCCTGAAGGATAGGTACAGACGAGACGTTGTCTGCACAACAGCTAGTAGTGAGGATAAAAATCCTAAATAAATAAATATAAAAAAACCTACAGTCTTTAAACACCTTTAAAAACAGTGTTCTAATCTTACAGAGACATCTTACGGTCAAGTGGAAGACGACTTGCAACTTATAAACATTGTGTTGTGTCTGACGTAACCAGACGTAACTACCACTTAGTTATTGTAATTGCCAATAGATGTCGTTAACGCAACAATTGCACAATGAATAATAATGTAACGAGAAACTAAACAAGAGCGGAACAAGGTTTAATTTGGATAAAAGCCTGATTTAAAGCTTAAATTTGAATTAAAACCCTATTTATATCAATAAGTCGTGCTCTTATATATTTGAAATATTACATACTTATTATACTTTTGAAATATTACATTTACATATCTACTCAATGTCACTCGAACAGTTTTGAGGAATTTTGAATAATACTTCATAATGTTGAAAACCGTCCAGCCGTTTAGGCCACAGATTACTAATATGTAGCTGTTTAGGCTAAGAAATATGCATACATACTACGAAAAAATAGTACTTACTTAAGTCAGGAAGCGTAACTCAGAACAAAATCCACGTACAAAAAAACTGAAAAGCAAAAAATAATAAACCTTTTTCTCCTTCCTCTCCTATTAAGGTACTAGTTTGAAGTCGGTGCCTCAGCACTAGCCAGGAGGAGTGATAGAAGCCCATCAGGTAGACGAATATATAGGTCCACACCTGCTGGCTAGTGCTGATACCAACTTCAAACTGGTACCTAGATTAAGGTTAAATAGGAGAGAAAGGAGAAAAAGGTTTATTATTTTTTGCTTTTCAATTTTTTTTTGACGGTTTAATTTATGTTAAAAAGTTTTATTTTATACGTTTTTCCCACCCTTATTTATTTTTCCAAATTTATACAATAGGTACCAACATAAAGGTAAGTCCTATCCAACAAAAAAGAATTATCAAAATCAGACTACTCTGTAAAAAGTTATGCCCCGTTATATATTACAATCAGTGACTGAACAATAGGTTTTTTTTTCGAATTTATATGGGATTGGTTTGCACGTGTGATGCAATGTCGGATGGCGCGCAGACACGGTTTTTAAGCCCCGCCTACTAGGACACGCAAGGCCATTTTTCAAACGCAGTTACAAGTCCTGATTTATTATTTACTAGCTTTTGCCCACGGCTTCGCCAACGTGGAATTCGCGCGGTTATCGCGCGCTGTTCCCTCAGGAACTGTGCATTTTTCCGGGATGAAAAGTAGCCTATGTCACTCTCTGGCCTATAAACTACTTCAAATGTTTCAAACTTTCGTGATTTTCACCCATAGACACACCACACCCCACACTTCAGTCTACTCGTGACCACGGCCACTGTAATGTTGCCGAAACGTCGAGGTAAATATTACTCGTGTGTGTTAGCGTGATAAATCCTGTGCGTGGTATTTTGACTATAAACTACTTATCTCTATGCCAAAAATCACGTCGATCCGTTTCGACGTGAAAGACGGACAAACATACAAACACACACACTTTTGCATTTATAATATTTGCATGGATTCGTAGCATACACCTACATACCTAAATATGCACTACGCTCGAAAATCCTAATAAGTACTGTTCGAAGGCAGTCGAGTAAAATTTGGCAACCCTAACAACGTATCTTCCACAATAATTAGGACATACAAGTAATTTATGTACCCCGAATAAGTATAGGTAATGGCTAGATTCAATCCGCGCCTCTGTACCGATATTTATTACAAATGATGAACTGATTGGGTTCGAGATTTAGGGCGACTATTCTGGTAGCTGATCCTTCTTAATTATTTTAAGCTCAAAAGGGCCTACAGCACAGTGTAAAAAAGATCTTAGCAAACAACAACAACAGCAAACAAACAGGTAAAAAAATTAAGAAGGAAAATTATTGCTGGGCATGTCCGAGATGTAGAGGAATTAAGAACAAAACAGGGCCTGTGTTCAATAATTCAAGCTCGCATCATAAAACAAACATCTATTACTAAAATTAGGTAAGTAGTCTATACAAATTGCTTTGTTAATGACAGATTTATATGAGTTGACAGATGACAGAGCCTAGATTATTTCTTCTTTCGGCCACTATGAGCGCTGCGATAGATTTCATTACCCCTTACTTCGCACCCTCCCAATAGACCGGATAATAATATGATGATAAGATACAGTAGAGCTGTAATTCTCTTCTACTTAGTCATTAGTCTATAGCACAATTTTTGCTACCTACCTCGAGACATGAAATTTAAAAAAAATATATTTTTTGTAAAATAAAATCTACCTTATTTTATCGTCAATTGCCAGCATAGCCGCCGTTCTACCAAGCGTTCTGCTAATATCGTTCGAGAAAACCCCTGAAGGCAATTCTGGGGCTCTATTCGATACCGCCTAAATGATAATGGTAAATTTAAGAATAAACAAACCGAGGTTCGATTTTCTAAGTTAATTACACGAAAGTCGCCTCGAATGAGTTGTTTGTTGCCATCTTGGTGACTTACCCCCTTATTCATAAACGACAATCAAACCTATTTTAGTTAAAATGCCGCTAAAATTCGTTTGTCCTTATCTGTCACTTGTATTTGTTAGAAAGGGACAAAGCATTTGTTAGTTAACATAGGCTTGTTAAGTTTTATGAATAAGGGGGTAAATGACTAAATTTGACATTAAGGGCCTGTTTCACCACTTGTCGACTAACTTTAAGTGACGAATATGAGTGATGCCGTCTCTGTTTTTTTCCGAATAAACAAAGACGCCATTACTTTTAAAACAGGCCCTAAATCTAAACGTTTGACTGCTTTTGTTGACGTTTCAATACGTATCCGGCGTTTATGGGTCTTTAATAAGAACGAACGGGGTGTGATTAAATTACGATCGTTAATTATCCGCCCGGAAAATTGACGACCTAATAATTCAAACCCTCACTTAATAGCCATATGGATGTCAATTATCATCGTGCAATCAGTCTTGTCGTTCATTCCGTGTCGACAAACACGGGGTGGTAAGCAAAGATGTAGACTAAGGAAGCGGCCACACCGCTGCTTAAAAAACGCCGTTTTTATTGCATGCTCTCCATACCGCTGCTTAAAATACGTAAACGGTGCAGTGGTGCTGGCCATCTTAAAATCTAGGGTGAATGAGCATTAATTAGACAAGCGTGCTCCATCTTAAGTAGTGGCCACACCGCTGCTTAAACAACGGTGACGGTACGGAATCGCAGTGACGCATCTAACCGTTTTTATTGCATGCCCTCCACACCTCTGCTTAAAATACGCAAACGGTGCGGAATCGCAGTGACGTGCCGTAAACGTCTGGACTCTACCGCATGCTGTCTATCTAAAGCCTCCTTAAGATGGAGCACGCTTGCCTAATAAATGCCCTTCACGCTAGATTTGAAGACGGCCAGATTGTAGCGAACGGGGAACACAGAAGCCGGCGGAGCATCCACTCCTTAGCAGTCCAGATAGTAAAGGACGAGCGAAAACGCTTTGTGCGAACATGGGATAGTTTTTATCCCGGCACATTGCAAAGTGCCCTCGGGATAGAGATAAGTAAACGAAAATTCTTTGAAAGAAAAAAATACAAACATTGGAACATAGAACCTCTTCCTTTTTTGAAGTCGGTTAAAAAGAAATACATTTATTCACAACAATAAAATAAATAAAGGTAAATTACTTAGCCATTAATTTAGTTTTAAGATTTTTTTTAATTCTTTACATTTTCGGAAGAGACCAATGTCATTATTTAGATTTAAGAAATTACCTAAATATTGTAATATTGCAACACCGAGTACGAGTATGTACCTACTGTATAATTTCATTAAAGAAAGAAAGAAATAAATAAAACAATACCTCTATTATAAAATACGCTATAGTACTGTCAACGTCATAAATAAGTGATCATCTGTACCTCGTCGCTTTCAGTCGTTACAAAATTTCGTATGGCTTTTCAAACATGACGTTAAAGTGACAAGGTACAAAAGTGATCACTTATTTATGACGTTGACTGTATATAGACTTAGCAGAAGGAGTCGCGGGGAATACTTAGTTTTACAACAAGCATTTCAAAGAGTAGCAAACTTTGTCTGGAATATTGCTAATGGCAAATAAAATTGAAATTAAACTTCGACCTGATCAGGATTGCTTTTAATAAGTTTGGAAATCTTAACGTAGGTATTAAAGTTTACTAAAGGCTTCGTGTTAACGGTATAATTTAAAATATTCAAAATAAAACTTCTTCGCCTGAGATAACTGAACGTAATAGGACGGTTATAGTTTTTATCTATGCATAATTATCCTACTAATACCACTAATGCGATAAAGTTTCTGAGTCTGTTTGTTTTTTTGTTTATTACCTTTTCACGTCTAAGCAGCTGAACCAGATAGTATAAGTCCCAGGGAAGACCTTAGGATAATTGTTATCCCGGAAAATTGCATAAGAAGTTCCTGGGTAGCGATAAACGAATACTAGGCGGACGGAGTCGCGGGCAACAGCTAGTATACAAAAAAAATAATAATTTGTATTAGTAAGCGACCTTAAAGTACTCGTATCACAAGAAACATGGCAGAAAGCCATTTAAAATAAGTTTTTGGTAAAATTTCGTTTTTAATACAAGCTTTTTTTGCTTACTGTACTTTTTGTTGACTGTACTTGTATTGCCACCCAAACTACATTTGCATACCAAATTTCAAGTCGATGCCATTAACCGTTGAAGTGTTCCGTCCTGTGGTGACGATCCTGGCCGGACTACCAGATTATTGTATTGTCACGCAAGTTACATAAGTATACTTATACCAATTTTCAAGTCAATCCAACTATTTTTGGTCGAATATAACTTGCAAGATTTGATTACAGACAGACAGACAGAGAAACAGACAACGGGACAGATGAAACTAAATAAAAGCTTGTAAAATTTCCAAGTTGCTGGACCACTAACGCTAACCACGAGCTCAGGGGTACGTTAATGCTACAGAACCGCAAAGTTGTAAATTGTTAATACGTTAAATCGTAGGTGTACCCCCAGCGTTACTTTATTTAGGGCCCGGCCGCGGCAGCTTGCCTCGTAAAATGGCCCCTAAAAAGGGGGCCTGGGAGCCTGGTACCAGTCGGAAAGGTTAATTTGTAGATACTTAGATAAATTTACGAAGTTATAGTGACGTGGTGTGAATTTTTCTTGCACTTCCACTTCAAATTGCATATTCTTCGAGCTATGTCGATGACTTTAGTTCTAACATAAAACTACCGTGAGACTCACTCATTTTAACCTAGCCTTTTACCCGCGACTTCGTCCGCGTAGAATTCGGTTTTTACAATCCCGCTGGAACTATGAAAATTTCCGGGATGAAAACTAACCTATGTCCTTTCCCGGGACTCAAACTATCTGTATACCGAATTTCATCTAAATCGGTTCAGACGTGATGAAGTAACAAACAAACAAACAGTGGGGTATTGACACGGATAACTCACGTCACGTTGTCGCGTGTTGCAGCAGTCACCGAGTCGCGTTGCTCTTAAGAAGAAGGGCTACGGATTAGCCCGAAACATGTTGAGCTAAACTCGATTTAAGACGTGAGTTATCCGGGTCAATATCATTTTATGATTTTAGTTCTAAGGCAATTTTCGCGCAAAGAAACTCCGAGCATATAGTTCTCTCCATCGCTCGTTGCGATAACTAGCAAATAACGTAAAAATGTAAGAGTATCATTTTGACTAATCATAAAAATTATGTCAATTGATTGGTGGACTCAAATAGCATTTGCTTGTAACAAAAAAAAACATACCCTGAGAATTACGGTTTTCCTAAAACGTCCATTAAAAATTATCGATAGGTAGTGTTGCAATGGAAGTTAGCCTGTGCAAAAAACTGTTAGGTTCCGCCGTGACCTGATTTAGGCCTGGACTTCATTACTTAGAGGTTTGTGACGCACTGAAAGTACCTACTGAAACTGAAACACGCCTTTTTAATAGCCCGGCCAAAATGCGGTATCCGTGTACGATGATGGTACATAATGTAAGATTTTAAAACAAGAAACATTATAAGACTTTGATTACTTTTACAGCTCCCAATATTTTGAAGCATTATAAAGCCTTATTTTCTTGTATACTGATTGTTGTATATACCGAGTCATTCTGCAATATTCAGTATGCGTGCACTATCGCCTTTGGACACGTTATTAACTACTTATAATTATAACGAAAACGCGTTTCAAGTGATAACTTTCATTTTTGAGGTCAAAGTCAAGGTCAAAATATCTTTATTCCATTTTTTTTTTAATATCTTAGGCACAAATTTTATTTCGGTACAAAATAACAAAATACAATATTTAACATAAATTTCTCCTCATACATAACAAATAACAAACCTACCTACATAAAATAAAAAACTTACATAAAATAAAAATAGAACCTAAAACTAAAACAATTCAATTTAGGCTATAACAAGCACTTATGAATGTCAAAAAAAATCTACCACCGCTTCGGAAAAACCTCTGGTGAGAAGAATCCGGCAATCTCTTACCATCAGGAGACCCACTTGCTCGTTTGCCATCCAGTCGAATAAAAAAAAAAAACTTAACGGGGTATATTTTTAAACAGATTTACAATATTATTAAATTTATTTATTTAATATTTAAATGATAACTATACATCACAAGTACTTAACACAACTTATTTTTAACACAGTAGGTTCGCTATTTGAAGGGATTGCTAATGCGGATCGGAATTATTTCCAAATATCCCTGTCCATGATTATAATCAAAGATATCTTTACTTACACTTTAGCATCTTGTCACTGTATGCCTACTGACATTTCGTCCCTACTTTGAAAAAATCTCGTATCTCAAATCAATACGTCAACAAAATTGACCTTTGAAATAATGGTCGTAAAGTTCAATTAGAAAAGTATCAATTTTGACATACGAGCTTTTTTCAAAGTAGTGACGATTTTATACAAAAGTTCAAACAAGAACTGACACTGGCCTGGTACTAAAGTGGAAAGATACCTTTGACCTACCTCTACTGTACAAATGGAGCACAAACTATAAGTTACATCGACTATCTTAGTTCGCGCAGACGAGTGTTGAAAAAAATTACCGATTTAACCGAATGTAAGTAAACACCAATGAAATTTAAAGCCCTATTATTCATCTTAGGGTCGCTATCTCTATACAAAATTTCATCACTATTGGTCGAGTAGTAGGTACTTTAATCGTGAAAGCGTATATAGGTGTAGTGCTGATTGCATAAAAGGAGAATCAAATGAACTTGCGACTCTCGTTTATTGTTAAATAAATCAAATCAAATAAATGACTTAAATGTCAAAATCCCGTTGTCATTACATGACATGTTTTGTGTGCGTGACTTCCTGTGGTACTACCTATAATGACAGCCGTTTTGACATTTGACACTAAAAATAAAGTTCCATGAATTAATTAATTGCTCTTAATGGCGGCCATAAGGCTTGGGCCAATGTCAGTTAAATTAAAGATAAATATATTCTTCTTATTCACGTTGTACGGTGATTGTAGTTTTTGCAACTTGATAGCAAAATTCCAGAAACCACGCGGAGACCACTTGCGCATTAAAAAATGTCAGACACGAGAGCAATAAGTATAGAATTTTGTGATCACTGTTCACTGTTAAGGTTAATCGCCGCATAAAACACTATCAAAATTATACTTCAACTAGCCAAAGAAGCAGAAATACCAAAATTAGATATCGTCTACATCCGCCATGTTCGAATGCTACAAATCGAATCCATAATGTTCCATGTTAATGGATATGAAAATGTCACTTATTTAATACAATAATTGATTGACGCTTCGGGTCCCGTCGTGCCTATTCCGATTGAAATCCGACTTTTCCCGATGCAAATACATTATTTCACTTTCGCATTTATAAGCAAGGATATTCCAATGACGATTCCTATAGTAACTGTGATACCCCAGATTCAACTAAACCAATTATAAGTTTGAGAGCGGATTATCGTCCCTGGGTATCGAAGTTGTGTAATGGCGGTAGGTAATAGTGCGAGGCTTAGGTCCGCCCGGATTGCTACCACCATCTTGCTCGCTAATCCAGCCGTGAAGCAGCAGTGCTTGCACTGTTGTGTTTCGGCATGGAGAGTAAGACAGCCGGTGAAATTACTGGCACTTGAGGTATCCTATCTTAGACCTCTAGGTTGGCAACGCATCTGCAATTCCCCTAGTGTTGCAGATGTTTATGGGCGGTGGTGATCTCTTACCATCAGGAGACCCACTTGCTCGTTTGCCATCTAGTCGAATAAAAAAAAAAAAAAAAGAACCATCCTATACCTACATACAATCGAAAAACTGAATCACGTATCAGGGTGGAAACTTTTCATAACCAATTTCGCTTTGTCCCATTCGGTGTCGAGACCCTTGGTCCGTGGGGTCCTAGCGCTTTAGAACTTTTTAAAGAAATTTCGAATAGATTAGTAGACGTCACAGGTGACCAAAGAGCTGGCAGCTTCCTCGGACAAAGAATTAGCCTAGCAATTCAAAGAGGAAACGCTGCCAGCATCTTCGGGACCTTGCCTAAGGGGTACCCTTCTATAATTTGTTTTATGGTACTTTTTTATTTTATGAAGGTATAAGTTTGTTAAGTATAGGACTGTTTTTAATTGAATACATTTAATAATGATTTCGCTATGATTTCTTCGGCAGGTGTATGTGATGTCAACATGACATAGTAGCACAAAGGTTCCACCCTGGTACGTGATTCAGTATCCTTGACTGGACAAAAGTAAAAGTTTGTGTGTGTGTGCCTGTGTTTGTTAGTGTCCTTCAAGTTAAACGGAAGAATGTATTTGGACGAAATTTGCCATGTAGATAGCTGGATGTTAGGAATAACACAGAGGCTACTTTTTATCCCGATATTCCCAGAATCAGAGCCTGAGTTATATCTGGGGACACGGCAGTGCCCCCGCCAAGTCGAGCAAAACAAAAACAAAGGCACTGCCGTACCATACTTTTCTCGAAGCCATTCAGGCTATTTTCAACATAATAGGCGGACGAGATGTTAGTTAAGGGTATATAGGTCTACTAAACCTGAGGGTCTATTTCGCGATCACAATCAAATGATAGTTTTCGCATACAAAAACTGTCATTAGATTGTGATCGCGAGTGTGAGAAACGTTACATAAATTAGCCTTCTGTTTGTTTTTGATGTACGACGCTCATGTCTAGTCGCTGCGGTAAGCATTGACATCCGATATAACCTTCCGTTTCAAAAGTAACGGAACCGGGACCGAAACGGATGTTTAATATAAAATGGAACTTTCGACTTAACGGAATCGGAATCGGAGCTCCGTGACATCCCTGGTCTATAAATAGATGTCGATGATCAACACCCTATTCTATGAAATCTTAGTATTACTGTTTCTATTGTTTACAGAAAACATCTAATAGGTACGTTAACTGAAGTAGCAATGAGCAGTATACGTACAGTGTCTTTTTTTCTGGCCTCTGGGCACTGAAAAGCCTTCTCCAATATTTATTTGCATAAAAATCCAACGGAGATAGAATTCGTCAAGGCAATGTTGACATTCCCTTTGAATGTTAAATTAATCTCATTAGGAGATTGACGTTTATTTGAATGGATTTTAGTTAGAACGCGAATTAAAGGAAAGCCTATTTATTTTATCGTATCCATGTTGCATAATTACGTTAAGAGGCGAAGAAACTGAAACGTGAAAGAGAGTGAGAACTTTGCAGCAGCAAGCGAGTCTCCTGATGGAAGGCAATCTCCGCCGCCCACGGACACCCGTACCATTAACACTTATGTTGAATTACGGATGTATTGCCTGGTATACTGACGTCACGTAAAAAAATCAAATTGAGTTATTTTTTGGTAAAAATTTCATTTTTTGTACAAGCGCTTTTACTGACTGTACTTTTTGTAGACTTTACTTGCATTGTCACCCAAACTACATTTGCATACCAAATTTCAAAGTCGATGCCATTAATCGTTGAAGAGTTCCGTACTGCGGAGACGATCCTGGCCGGATTACCAGGATGTCACTACCAGATTACTATATTGTCACGCAATTTACATAAGTAGCCAAATTTCAATTCTGGAAGTTGGTCAAATTTGACTTGCAAGATTTGACTACTAAACAGCCAGACGATTGACGATTTATGACGACTGTAGTCAAAATATCTTGAAACTAAATAAAGCTTGTAAAAAAGTCAAATTCTATGGCTCCACTATTACTCCCCCGGAGAAGATTGCGCGACATTCCCCACGTAACTTGAATAATTGTTGGCCTAAAATTAATGAAAACACAAAGCGATTTAATTGAATTAAAATCTTGGGCCAAGTTTGTCATAGTCCGCATTGTTCTAGAGGTTGGCTGGATGCGCTACCATGGAGCCGTTTATTCATTTAATTAGATTAGCGACAAGAAAGTGAGATGTGTCAACTTCGTAACCCAGCGTACGAAATTTAGGACCACGTCTAAGAAAGTGTAAACTTTTCTTGTTCTTAACTTTAAGAGTCAAATCTGTAGACGTCCCACTGTAGGGCACAGGCTTCCTCTCAGAATGAGAGGGTTTCGGCCGTTGTTTCCATGCAATCCCAGTCTGAATTGGAAACTTCACACACATCAATTGAATCTCTTCGATTGATTCTTTTTTCTTACTGTATGTCCTTGTGTTGTGTTTGTCTAACTTAGTTTAGTTATAAGTTACTCCTTTTTACAAGCTTTTATTTAGTTTCACCTGTCCCGTTGTCTGTCTGTCTGTCTGTAATAAAACCTTGCAAGTTAAATTTGACCAACTTCCAGTAGTCAGTTGACTTGAAATTTGGAATAATTATGTAAATCGCGTGACAATACAATAATCTAGTAGTGACATCTTGGTAGTCCGGCCAGGATCGTCTCCGCAGGACTCTTCAACGGTTAATAGCACTGACTTGAAATTCAATTTTCGAATTTCGCAGTAGGCCCTCTGATCCTAATCCGACGATCATGATCACTCTGTCAAGAGTAGCAACCTAGAAGAAATCATCTAACACCCAGTAGATAGACCTGCAAGAAAAATCGTGCAAGCATTATTATTAGTTGCATTACATTGCGGCGCTCGGTTGACAACTTCATACTCGTTCGCTTTACGGCCTCGTAATGTACAGCTTGCACGGTTTTCCTTGCGTTTCCACCAGAGGTTTGCGAGGATGTATCGCGAGGAATGCGTTTTTGATGAACCAATAGAAACCTATCCTCCTATCCCTATCCTACCTATCCCTCTATCTATCTCTTAACCTATCCTCGCTTATCACAGCTCTGATGGAAACTGGTAGCGGAGAACAAGAGAAGGAATGAAGGAATGAAGGAGGAATGTGTTGCGGTGTTGCGAAGAATATGTTGCACGGGATGTGTTGCCAGGAAAGTATTGCGAGGAATGGTGTTGCGAGGGATAATATGTTGCTAAGTACTCAGTCACTAGTAGCGGCAAGTAGCGCTTACTTAGTAGTAGTCGCTTACTTAAAAACAGCCCGCTACACATCTTCGCTACGCATCCTCGCGGTCAGCTACCTCGCACAACTCTGGTAGAAATAGTCTCTACTTTCTACATCCTCGCACCACTTAGCTACTTCGTACATCTCTGGTGAAAACCCGAGCTAAAGTGGGATTTACATAGAGCGAGTTCCCTTAGTACCCTAGTCTTTTAACCCAATCTTGTTTTTCGATTAAAATTGAATGTACGAATCTAATTAAGAAGTTATTTACAGCTCCCTTATTCTGTTTACGTTCATTTGTTTAATCGTAAGTGCCCTATTATTGCATTAATGGGCTTCACTTTCAAAGTACATTTTACTTCTAGACTGGCGGCTTCGTTAAAGGAGCTGGTTATTATATAATTAGCTTTGTCTTTGAAACGTAAAGACGTTTCAAAAGGTAAAAGTACCTTTTTGCATAGGTACCTACGTAATAGCGCAGACTCTATCATCTCTGTAAGAACTAATAAAATATTAAAAATGTGAAGAAAACTACACTAATTATAGCTACGTCTGTGCGACATGTGTTGCCCAATAATAATTGTTACAAACAACACGCGAAACACTGACGCGGTTCGAACTATTTAGGTATTAGTCATATCATATGTACATATCATTGATAATAATAATATATGTTCACAAACAATCACACGAAACACTGACATTTGAACGAAACACTTTGGTGTGTCAGTACGACTTGATGTGTCGCACAACCTTAACGGTTATCTGTGCATGGTGTTAATTGAAAGCTAAGTGTTTATTGAATATACTTCATTGATAACCTTTGCAAAGTAACATCTGAATCAATCAAATGGGAAAGATTTTTGTTATTTAATCAGTTACTTAGAGCTGTAATTCCCACGAGGGCCCAGTGTGGATTAGGACCTACACACACTGCATTAAATCTCTTCGCAGGCGTGTGCTCATTTCCTCGCGATATTTTTTTTCACTCTTAACTGTGAAATTTGAAGGTTCAAGGTAAATTTGAAATGTAATTTAACTCAGACGTGCGAGCCCAGGCTTGAACCCATGACCCTCTGCTTGTGAGGCCACAAGTCAAACCCAGCTACCACGGCTTATAATTGATGCACCTGTTACTATCACTATATCTTAAATATGCATGTTAATTAAACAACTTATAATTTATACAACCTTTATTAAATACATCAACGTACAGTTAAAATAAACCTGTAAACCAATCCGGCCAAAATCCCACCTAGAATAGGACCAGCCCAGAACACCCAATGGCTGGTGAAGTCCCTGCAAAACATTGACACAGCTAACGATCTGACCGGATTCATTGACCCCCTGTAGTTCGTTATCGCGCATAGGGGAGCTATAATGCTTACACCGATAGCCAAAGCACCAGCCAAGCCTGTAGATCCTCTTCTAAAGTCAGGAACACTCACAGCCACAGAAACAAGCAGGAAAGAAAACAAAGTTTCCAAACCAAACTTCTTCCATAACTCCAAGCTGTCTGTCCCTTCAGGGCTCTTCAAAGAAAGTAATCTTGCCACTAAAACGCCTAGTACAGCTCCAATAACTTGTGCTAATATGTAAAATATCGCCGGTAGCAGCGTTATTTGATCACAGACAAGAGCTCCTATAGTGATTGCTGGATTAATATGTCCTCCAGATACATGTCCGAATATGGCTACAATTGAAGCCACCAACAATCCAGTGGCTAATGCGTTTACTACTGCTGAATCTGCAGAACTGAGACCTGATAGAAGTATGGATATGTAGACGAATGTGCCCAGGAGTTCAGAGAAGAGTCTTCGAAGGATATTGCAGTCTTGGAAATCGGTCACCCCTATCGCTTCTGAAAAGCTTCCCATGTTGTCAGTTTGGCAATTGCGGTCGTCGATCCAGTTGGCTTTGGTTTTGTCAGTATTAAAATTACGTAGGTTAATTGAAAACAGTTTTTGAGTATTCGTATACTCGTATATTCGGATGCAATCCTAGGCCCGGAATATTCTGTTCTGGGGTTCTGGAAAACGGTTAAAAAATTTATTGTACAAAAAATAGAGACATGTTATTATACGCACTTGAAATCATAATGGTAGAAAAAGATGATGAGTGTGATTGCGGGCATCCGCACGGTTACGATTTTGAATTGGTCCCGCCCAACCGTTTCAGTTAGGTACTTAATATAGTTCTAAACTACAAGACTTGTTTCCTTTGAAAGCTTTTTATTTACTTGTAGTTTGTCGTTAGTTTATTTATTTAAGTATTTGGGTCGAATCTTGGAAGCTGAACTTGACTTTTTTTGTGGTTACGTAAATCTGCAAGAACTGGATGAGACTGGCCGAGGATCGTGCTCAGTGGCGTGCAACTGGAGAGGCCTATGTCCAGCAGTGGACTAAGATAGGCCAATGATGATGATGATGATGAAGACGTAAATCTGGTGATAATACAATATCTAATCTGGTAGTGATATCCTAGCAGTCCAGTCAGGATCATCCTCTCTACGGGACACGGAACTCCTCAACGGTTAATGGTATCGAATTGAAATTAGGTAGGTACGGAAACTTATTAGATGACAATGCAAGTAAAGTTAACAGACACACCAGTAACAAAAACTTATATTCTCTTTTTTAAGTTTCTAACGCAGTAGAGTTTCTCATATTTTATTTTATTTTGCGAAACTTCAAGCGTGCCTAAATACCAATAATATTAATTTTGTTTCACGAATATACATATCAACTAACATTTAAGCATTAGGAATAGATATGAATGTATATCTTTCCCATTTCCAGGAGAGTGAACTTGATTGCATTACAAACAGAATGGGGTTGTCATCCGTAGCCGATTTGCGTTGCAGATACGAGAATTGAATAGCAAATTCTTACGAGTATAAAGACTATTTTTCGAGTTGGAATTTTCCGACCATATACATATATGTACCTATCTACTTATTTGAGGCATTTTTACCACCGTATTATAATTGACTAGACTTTACAAACTCAGGCAAAAGCTATTTTGTATGAATTTAACTACCAGTAGCCTGCCCTGCGTCTCCTGCCGCGTATAATGTTTATCTATTGCTAACCCGCGGGAACTATGCAATTTTCCGGGATAAAAAAATATCCTATGTCCTTCCCAGGGACTCAAACTGTCTGCATACGCTGCATACTGAACTTCATTTAAATTGGTTGAGCGGCTTTGACGTGATAAGGTAACAAACAAACAAACAGACTTACAAACTTTCGCATTTACTATATTAGTAGTGGGATATCGCTACCTTTTTCTTTCGCTCACTGTCTAAAAATATCGATTGACCATGAACTTACGTTCAATATCCTCCAATCCCTGGGTTCAGGATTCGGGAGTATTCCAATTACGGCTCTCGCAAATACTTGCTGTTTATTTGTTTAGGATCGCCCCTTTGTCTAGAGCCGGTGGTCACTGTTGTGTGTCTTTTAAGTATTTATGTGACAGTTTGGTAAAGGTTGGTGGAATA
>NC_133478.1:17620544-17627688 GCF_025370935.1 Choristoneura fumiferana
ACAGTGACCGTGACACTGACATTGGTGAGGGTGGTGACAGCCAAACTTCTAGTTTCCATAGCAATAGTAGTTTCTCACGTGTCTGAAACAGTTTTAATGTTACCACACACAGCCTACGTTTCACTTAACGTCCGCAACGCCGCCGTTCCACGAATGTTCCACAGCAGGGCTACTATGAAACTCGAAGTTTGTGTCGTGCGGTCTCTTTGACACTTATACTATTTAATACGAGAGCGAGAGAGACGGTACGACACGAACTTCGATTTTCGTAGTAGCCCTGCAGTTTCTATATTTTTTGCACGGCGTGTAATGTAACGTTACGTTACTGTCGTTACGTTACTGTCAATCACAGCTGTCAATGTCATACTCTGCTGTAGAAAAAAATGGTTTTTCACGTTCACGCTTAAGGTGCGTCGTCTTCCATACAAACTTTGGTACATCAATATTTCTTCCACAGACGTTATTTCGACGCGATTTTTTGAGGATAGTTAGTTATGGGCATATTGTTGTCGCAAATCACAAAATGGAGAGGATCTATAATACCTAAATTTCAGTATGATGCAGTAAATTTTGATCCATTTTACTGTGGTGTGAGTAGCTAATGTCAAATATAATCTGTTGTAAAAAGGTATTGACTATTTCGGGCGGTCACGTGACCACCTAGTTTGGCTCAGTGGTACCAATTCTTAGAAGTATGTAGTAAGAGAAGGAGTTCGAAACTCGATGACGCATAATGATTCTTTTTCTTTTTTTTTTTACTTTTTTATGTTTATTTATAAAGAATAAGTAATAGCATTTCGATAAAGTGCAATTAACCATGAAATTCAGTATTTTTAAGTCAGGTCAAACCAAAGAAAGTAATGTTTTTTCTTGAGGTCATCAATCTACTCTTTTTATCAAATAGCTGGCAAACTAGCATGCGGGTCACCTAATGGTAAGTGATCACCGCCGCCCTTGGTCACCTACAGCATTATTAGGACTGCGGGTGCGTTGCCGGCCTAAAAAGAGGAGGGGGGGGGGCTAAATTGGGCGGTATGGGGCAGGATAAAAGGGGGGAGGGGAGTTGGGCAAAGGTACTATTTCACGCCGGTATTCAGATGGAGGTTGGTACTACTCCGGTCGAGCCGGCCCATTTGTACTGCAGTCAGCAAGTGGTTACAGTAAGGCTCTACCACATGAAAACTTGCTTGAACCACTAGATGCCTTCAAGAATGTTCTATGATGATGATGATGATGAATTCCTGTAGTCCCTCAGCAGGGACATAGGGCTCGCAGTAGGGATTTCCATGCGTCACGGTCCTGTGCTGTGGCTTCTAGGTCTCGCCAATGGTACCCAATTAGGGAGATCTCCTTCTCAACCGATCGTCTCCAGGTGATTCGGGTCGGCCTGGCCTCCTACTACCAGCAGCTTGCCACTCCAGCGCTTGCTTGGCGAGATGAGCATCGGTTCTCCGCAACACGTGTCCGATCCAGCGCCACTTCCTCAATAGGATCTCCATATCAATTGGCTTCTGGCTCGTCAACTCCCACAGTCTAGTGTTTGTAATGGTTCGTGGCCAATAAACTCCTAATATGCGACGCAAACACTTGTTCACTAAAAACCTGGAGTTTACTGGTGATTGCTTTCTTGACGAGCCAGGTCTCACACCCGTACAGGAGAACCGATTTGACATTTGAGTTGAAAACTCTGATTTTTGTGCGCCGTGCTATTACGTGGGACGTCCAGACCGGTTTGAGTTGTGCATATGCGGCACGAGCCCTGTTTATGCGCGCTTCGACATCTGCATTGGTTCCACCATTTGGGTCAACAACACAATAATGTTCTATACTTATTATTAATTAATAAAAGCTTGTAAAATAATGGCGTATCGCAACAAAAGCGTAGTGTAATTTGTTTGTTACAATATCACTTAGCGGGTCAAAATTTGAATGGTTTGCTGTATGTAAGTAAAACCGGGTGTAGGATAAAATACCTAGCCTAGCGTTATTTACTTTCATTGGCAGTCCTGAACTTAGATAAACTTTCATAGTTCTCGGGCAAAATATCACACGTGTTGTAAAATGTAACTAAATATTTTGCATACATTTTGCGTAGACGCTAGCGCCATGCCGCGGTCATATAAGTAATATATTTTTTGGATTCCTTGGTACCCTATCACAAAAAAACCGGCCAAATGCGAGTCATTTGGTGTATGGGAGCCCCCTTTAAATAATTATTTTATTCTGTTTTTAGTATTTGTAATACATAATCTGTGAAAATTTCAAGTGTCTGACTATTACGACTCAAGAGATAGAGCCCTGTAACAGTCGGAACCCTGCACTGCTTTCGTGAGGAAACCTGCACAAACCTGCGAAGCAATTCAATGGTGCGTTTTTTTTTATACGACTGGATGGCAAACGAGCATGTGGGTCTCCTGATGGTAAGCGATCACCACCGCCCATAAACATTTGCAAACCAGGGGCATTGCAGATGCGTTGCCAACCTAGAGGCCTAAGATGGGATACCTCAAGTGCCAGTAATTTCACCGGCTGTCTTACTCTCCACGCCGAAACACAACAGTGCAAGCACTGCTGCTTCACGGCAGGATTAGCGAGCAAGGTGGTGGTAGCAATCCGGGCGGACCTTGCACAAGGTCCTACCACCTGCAAAAGCGTGTGAAGTGAAGTTCCCAATCCGCACTGGGCCCGCGTGGGAACTATGGCCCAAGCCCTCTTGTTCTGAGAGGAGGCTGGGATGTAACAGATGGACGGACAGACAGACAGCGGAGTCTCACCAATAGGGTTCCGTTGGCACGTTCCCTAAAAAAAATTGTACTAAAAAAAAAAAAAAGTCGCTAAAAAAGACACTAACAACGAAAGCATTAGGTTATATCGGTTGTAATATTCGTCTAGCAATCATAACAAAATAGGCTGAATGAAAGAGGTTTTAAAGAAACTTAGAATGAAGTACTGGCTGGTTAGATAATTAAAAATATAATGTCATGGAAATGTCATCCAGACTATCACCACTAGTCACATTTATTTGTATGTCAGTAATTTTTAAATTTATTGTCGTCTTCAGTTCAATAATTTTAATGTAGAAGAATCGCGCTGTCTCATATTTCGTTTCCTAGATTTTTTTTACCGTACAACGGTAAAACCTACAAGACAATGGCAAAATTGACCTCCAATGGACAGAGCCACAGTTTTCCAAAAAACAAACAAGTTTATTGTCTGGAGGAAGGAAATATCTAAGGCGCTAAAAGGACTACAATATAATCCTTACAGCATAGGATATGCTGTGAAATCTGACACAGGTATAGTCGCAACACATTTTTAATACTATAAAATTGAGTGTTTTTTTACTAAAAGTGTACCTACGCTTTGTAAGATTTTTATAATACCGGTAAACATGATCATAGCAATTAACATTATAGGTATAGGATTTTCGGATGAAGTGTGTATTTTTTTATAACAAGCTTTTTACAAGCTTTTATTTAGTTTCACCTGTCCCGTTGTCTGTCTATCTGTCTGTCTGTCTGTAGTCAAATCTTGCAAGTATAATTTGACCAACTTCCAGTAGTCAGATTGACTTGAAATTTGGAATGATTATGTAATTTGCGTGACAATACAATAATCTGGTAGTGACATCCTGGTAGTCCGACCAGGATCGTCTCCGCAGGACGGAACTCTTCAACGGTTAATAGCATCGACTTGAAATTTGGTATGCAAATGTTTTTTGTGTGACAATGCAAGTACTGTCAACAAAAAGGACAGTTATCAAAAAAAAACTGGGATTAAAAATGAAATTTTTACCAAACCTTATTAAATTTAGTGGTTCAACATTTAGTGGTATCGATTTGAAACGTGGTACAGAGACGTACCCAGTTTGGATGACAATGTAAGTAGGTTCAGTCAGCGAAACAAAATGTGCAGTCAGCAAACAAAATACAAAATCTTGTTACATTTTGTATACTTATTAGTATTGATTCCAGCCAGTAGCTAGTTATAGGTGGTGCGCTGTCTGTCATCGAATCACACACACACACACACACACACATTCAGTCAGTATTTTTGCAAGCTTTATTTAACTTGCAATGTATGTATGTATGTATGTATGTATGTATGTGTGGTTCAAACCTTGCAAGTTAAATTCAACCAACTTCCAGTAGCCGGATTGTCTTGAGATTTGGCATACTTTATGTAAATTGAGTGACAATACAATAATCTGGTAGTGGCATCCTGGTAGTCCGGCTAGCATCGTCTCCGCAGGACGGAACTCTTCAACAGTTAATGGCATCGACTTGAAATTTAGTACCTATTAAATATATAATCCTAATGATAAATAAATTTGAAAGTTTGTAAGTGAGTGAGTTTGTGAGTGAGTATGTTTGTTACTTCTTCACGCTGAAACGGCTACGCAGATTTGGATGAAATTTGGTACAAAAAATAGTTTATAACCTGGATAAAAACAACTTGGATATTGAATACTTTTTATCCCGATATTCCCACGGGATAGGAATAAAATCTCGAATTAATAACCGCTAGGCTTAGAGACATGAAATTTGGTATGTACATAGCTGGACATTTGGAATAACACATAGGCTCCTTTTATCCTGATATTCTTACGGGATAGGGATAAAATCTTGAAATAACAACCGCTGGGTTTAGAGTCATGAAATTTGGCATGGTTGGTTTAATTTAACGTCAGTGAAAACCACGATGTAATTTTAGGGAATTCCCACGAGAATTTAATAAAATCCCGGAATTTCAATTCAACTGCTGTATCTATTGATTTACGCGTGCGAAGCCGCGGGTAAACGCTAATAATAAATATCACGGGACAATTCACACCAATTGACCTAGTCCCAAAGTAAGCTTAGCAAAGCTTGTGTAATGGGTACTAAACAACGGATAAATATAATTATATAGATAGATACATACTTAAATACATATTAAACACCTAAAACCCATGCAAATGTAGTGACAATGCAAGTACAGCTAACAGTAACAAACGTACAGTCAGCAAATGTACTAAAAATGTTTTTTACCAAAAACTTATTATTTATGTAAGATGTAATGTGTCATGGTTTTTTTTTTCAAGATTTTATTTACTTTCACCTGTCCCGTTGTCTGTCTATCTGTCTGTCTGTCTGTAATCAAATCTTGCAAGTTAAATTGACCAACTTCCAGTAGTTGGATTGACTTTAAAATCGATATACTTATGTAGATTACGTGATAATCTGACAATACATAATAATCTGGTAGTAACATCCTGTAGTCCGGCCAGGATCGTCTCCACAGGTGGAACTCCTCAATAGTTATAGGCATCGACTTGAAATTTGGTATGCAAATGTAGTTGGGTGTGAAAAATTAAAGTACAGTCAACAAAAAGGGCAGCAGTTATCAAAAAAGCTTGTATTGTAAGTTAAATTTTTACCAAACTTATTGAATTTGCAAGCCATCGAGCAATTTTTAATTATTTTGTTTCTTGGAATCATAAATAATATACATATAATTATATATATGTTTCTCATTCTCTTATTGTATGTTAAGTTTCAAGGTGGATGCAAGCCGCTTACAACCGAGGAAGGGAGAGTCTATGGAGAGGCCTATGTCCAACAGTGAACGTCCTATGGCTGATGATGATGATGATATGTATGTTTCGTGATAACTACAATAATCTGGTAATGAAATTGTGTTGGCCCCGGTCACAGTTGTCTCCGCATGATGTAACTCTTCAACATTTAGTGGTGTATCGACTTGAAACGTGGTACACATGACGTACCTAGTTGGATGACAATAAGTAGGTTCAGTCAACGAAACAAAATGTGCAGTTAGCAAACAAATACAAAAAACTTGTTATTTTGTATATACCTATTGGTATTGATTCCAGCAGTAGCTAGTTATAGGTGGTGCGCTGTCTGTCATCGAATCACACACACACACACACACACACACATTCAGTCAGTATTTTTCATTTATTTCGCAAGCTTTATTTAACTTGCAATGTATATGTATGTGGTTCAAACCTTGCAAGTTGAATTTGACCCACTTTCAGTTGGATAGACTTGAAATTCGGCATACTTACTCAGTAAATCTTGTGACAATACAATAATTTGGTAGTGTCACCCGAGTGGTCCAGCCACCAGCCAGACGTCTCGATCGTCAGGACGGAACTCCTCAACGGTAAATGGCATCGACTTGAAATTTGGTACAAAATGTACTATTTGGATGACAATGCAAGTACAGTCAAAAAAACTTCAGTCAGCAAAAAAGCTTGTTATTTAAAAGTACAATACAAAAAATGATGATGATAATGATGAGATGATGATGATAACCGATATAATGATGATGATCATGATGATTGATAATGATAATGATGACGACGACGATGATGATGATGATGAGATGAAGATGGTGACGACGATAATGATTTTTTTATTCGAATGGATGGCAAACGAGCAAGTGGGTCTCTTGATGGTAAGAGTCAGTAAGAGATCACCACCGCTCATACATCTGCACACCAGGGGTATTGCAGATGATGGTGATGATGTGATGTATATGACGATGATGATGATGATATGTGAGTCGCGGGTAACAGCTTGTTATTTGATAAGAGCGTTTTATACCTGCATAACAACAAAGCCGAAAGAAATTTTAGCAGTGTTTTATGTCTATGTTTTTGCGTAGGACCTATATGTATCACAACAACGCTGCTTGATTGATTTCAAAGAAAAGGGACGCTATTGACATGTAAATGACACGAATCACAGGGACTCTTCAACGTGATTGTGATTGTGACAAAGTGTATAATTTGAGTTCAGATAGAGATAACTGTGTATGTAAACCTACTTAGTAGTCATTTCTAATTTAAAAACTAATTTCAGGAATTAGACTAATTTTTTACTAAAAATCATCTAATGGACTCCAGTGGATCACTTAGAAGGTAAGACCTGCTTTGCTTCTTTTTTTGTCACAAATAAGTAATTTTCACATTATCATCACAATACAATAATATGCAGTAGATCGACTTCATACTAGCGCACGAATCGACGCACGCACAGCCAAGCGTCAATTACACGACCGCTAACCAATGCCTCCAACCAAGCGCCACGCAGTCGTCGCTGGTCGCCCGCTCTATTCACCCTCGTTACGATTCCGT
>NC_133478.1:17629812-17672800 GCF_025370935.1 Choristoneura fumiferana
GTAGTTTGTCGTAAGTTTATTTATTTTAAGTATTTGGGTCGAATCTTGGAAGCTGAACTTGACTTTTTTTTTGTGGTTACGTAAAATCTGCAAGAACTGGATGAGACTGGCCGAGGATCGCGCTCGTGGCGTGCAACTGAGAGGGCTATGCCAGCAGTGACTAAGATAGGCCAATGATGATGATTGATGATGATACGTAAATCTGGTGATATACAATATCTAATCTGGTAGTGATATCCTAGCAGTCCAGTCAGGATCATCCTCTCTACGGGACACGGAACTCCTCAACGGTTAATGGTAATCGAATTGAAATTAGGTAGTGTACGGAAACTTATTAGATGACAATGCAAGTAAAGTCAACAGACACACCAGTAACTAAAACTTATATTCACTTTTTTAAGTTCTAACGCAGTAGAGTTTCTCATATTTTATTTTATTTTGCGAAACTTCAAGCGTGGCCTAAAATACCAATAATATTAATTTTGTTTCACGAATATACATATCAACTAACATTTAAGCATAGGAATAGATATGAATGTATATCTTTCCCATTTCCAGGAGAGTGAACTTGATTGCATTACAAACAGAATGGGGTTGTCATCCGTAGCCGATTTGCGTTGCAGATACGAGAATTGAATAGCAAATTCTTAAGAGTATAAAGACTATTTTCGAGTTGGAAAATTTTCCGACCATATACATATATGTACCTATCTACTTATTTGAGGCATTTTTACCACCCGTATTATAATTGACTAGACTTTACAAACTTAGGCAAAAGTTATTTTGTATGAATTTAACTACCAGTAGCCTGCCCTGCGTCTCCTTCCGCGTATAATATGTTTATCTATTGCTAACCCGCGGGAACTATGCAATTTTCCGGGATAAAAAAATATCCTATGTCCTTCCCAGGGACTCAAACTGTCTGCATACGCTGCATACTGAACTTCATTTAAATTGGTTGAGCGGCTTTGACGTGATAAGGTAACAAACAAACAAACAGACTTGCAAACTTTCGCATTTATATTAGTAGTGGGATATCGCTATCTTTTTCTTTTTCTCACTATCTAAAAATATCGAATTGACCATGAACTTACGTTCAATATCCTCCAATCCCTGGGTTCAGGATTCGGGAGTATTCCAATTACGGCTCTCGCAAATACTTGCTGTTTATTGTTTAGGATCGCCTTTGTCTCTAGAGCCGGTGGTCACTGTTGTGTGTCTTTTAAGTATTTATGTGACAGTTTGGTAAAGGTTGGGTGGAATAGGGGCCGTTTTTAAAGTAATTAGCTCATCCCCAAACACGCCACTTTGCTGGTTTAGGTTAGACGTTTTAAAGGGACGATGAAAAATATTTTTCATCACACTTGCTCGTAAACAGTGTCGAAACATGCACGCTGCCTTGGTTGCAACCCCCCAAATAAAACCCTCGACCTTAAAGTGCTTGTCATGAAACCCGTGGTCGGTAAATGAGTCATTGCCCGTACTAATTGTCTTGTCATGAAGCCCAAGGTCGGTAAATGAATCCGTGCCCGTACTGATGCTGCTGCGCATGGCGTAGCAGCAGGACCACATGCACACGCGGCTCAGGCACTTGCGGAGGGCGGCGCTGCCAAGAGCGCAGCCTAAGGTATCGCCAATATTTGGAACAATTATATGTTTTACTTTAGAAATATAAAATTTTACTCGCAAATGTGATGAAAAACATTGTATGTCGCACGGGCGGTACTAGAATCTTCGACTTCGGGCTTCTAATAGACTCTCGTTCGTAATTCCTTATTTACCGCCCTTAAGACACAATGTACTAAAACGTGCGTGTGTGCGGTAATATAGTTTATGGCTTTCGTAATAGCACATTGTGTTGGCAATAAAAAAAGGAATTATGGGTAAACGAGTGCGTATTAAAATCCTGAAGTTTTTTGTAATATTTTTTTTTTCATACAAACATTCCCCTGATAAACAAATTCAAATTAATTATTCATAAAATTTATATAAGAAAGAATAACACACACACAATTGCAACACAACAAAAAATAATTACGAGTAACCAAATAGCCATTCGGAAGTGATGCGTGTACATTTTTTTTTTAATATTTTTTATTTAAAGAGGTAAAATAACATACAGACGAATGGAGAACCTCCTCCTTTTTTGAAGTCGGTTGAAAATAAGAACAAGCTCGATTCGATCTTGGCTGGTTTTTTATTGACTCATCCTTCAAAAGCTTTATACCACCCCTCATTTTTGTGCAACGTCGAAAATGCCTTAGCGCAACCAACCATAACATAAATCTAGCTTTATTTTCCTCACCACATCCATTATTCTTTTTCAGTTAAAGCATACAAAGAATACAAGGGACTGTTTACATTATTCCACTAACATTACAGTCCTTACTTTGCAACTCTTGGACATGAGCTGCAGGTGGTAGGACCTTGTGCAAGGTCCGCCCGGATTGCTACCACCATCTTGCTCGCTGATCCTACCGTGAATAGCAGTGCTTGTATTGTTGTGTTTCGGCGTGGAGAGTAAGACAGCCGGTGAAATTACTGGCATTTGAGGTATCCCATCTTAGGCCTCTAGGTTGGCAACGCATCTGCAATCCCCCTGGTGTTGCAGGTGTCTAAGGGCCGTGGTAATCTCTTACCATCAGGTGACCCACTTGCTCGTTTTCCATCCAGTTCGAATAAAAAAAAAGAGAATTATACAAAAATCTGCCCAATTTTTTGTTTATTAACTAATTTTAAATTGAACTGATCTCATGGTTATCCTACTTCACAATAAACGGTCATAGACAAAGCAATTTTTTTATCAACCTTTAAGAAGATTTTTAAAAATATGTAGAGATTGACTTAGTTTTACTGACAGCCAAAAGAAGAGAGTTCAGAGAAGAATTTGAAGTAAGTAGAGTTAAAAGCTGTATGAAGTGTGTGTAGACAATGTAAACAGGGCTTAACCTTCCCCTTCCCAGCGATTATGTAAGATCATGCCAGCATTACATATTTACTGACGAGGTCAAAGAAAAATCTCGTGAGTTCGCTAACCTTTAATAAATAATACGAGTACAGCAAAGCACTTGTGGTCAGGTCGACTTTTACATCGAGGTTGCCTTTCAGAAAACCTCTGGGCGACGAAAGGCTTTTTCATATTTTATTTGTACTTTTGTAAGCACAAAAGCGAGTATTACTGGAGGTGGACATGTCTGTCATTTAGAGTATTAAGTATTAATTGGTACCTAATCTACCGAGCTCGAGTTCTTTATTAAATCGTGTTTTTTTTTGCTATTTGAATAAGATCTGAAAGTAAAATGCATATTTAGGGGCTGTTTCACCATCCATTGATTAGTGTTAACTAGCGGTTAGGTGTGATGCCGTCTCTATTTGTTTTGTTGGAATAGACGGAGACGGCATCACATTTAACCGTCGGTTAACGCTGATCAATGGATGGTGAAACAGCCCCTTAATAAAATAAACATTATAAATAAAACAGTAATTTTCCCAGAGATAGAACCAAGTTAGAACGACTATATGCCCGTGGTACGCCCCCAATGACCCCACATTGCAAATTTCGTCAAAATTGTTAGAACTGTTTCTGAAATCCCTGATACATATAAGTAAATAAATGACCATCAATGACCTGGTCCGCCGCTCGCTTGCCACCGTCTCTGTGACCGCAATTCTTGAACCCGTTGGCATGGCCAGAGACGATGGTAAGCGCCCCGACGGGGCTACTCTGGTGCCATGGAAGCTGGGTAGGGCTCTGGTGTGGGACGCAACGTGTGTCGACACTTTCGCGCAGTCCCACATTCAGGCAACCCGCTCACAAGCCGGGGCTGCAGCTGACCAGGCCCAAGTTCTCAAGCGCTGCAAATACTCTTATCTTTTAAAGGACTATGAGTTTTCGGCGCTCGCAGTGGAGACAATGGGTCCCTGGTCGGCTGACATGAGGGCCTTCATGGGGGCCTTGTCGTCCCGGCTGATAGGTCTCTATCCCCAGAGACCCCAGAGCTGGCGCTTACCTCTCCCAGCGAATTTCTCTGACTGTACAGAGAGGTAATGTCGCCAGTGTGTTGGGGTCTATGCCGCAGGAGGGCCTCTTAGATGGTGTTTGTTTGTTAGGTATATTTATGTCGTTTTTATTATTTTTGTTTCCTATCATATTATTGTATCTTGTGTTGTGAATTAATAAAATAGCAATATTAGAGAATTGCTCGTTTAAATCTGAGATAATACTTAAAAAAGAAACAATAACGTTCCATAATATTTTTCGTATTGTATAGACACAGTGCATAGTTGGACTTTGATATATATTGGCAATTAATAGCGACTCTGTATTGTAAAACCACGGTGGGCCATTAAACATTCTGTCCTCGAAAAATAGCATTGTCAAGACAAGCTAAGGGCAACTTTCGTCGTAACAGCTATATGTTATTAAGCACAGCCATAGCCATAGTGTACGAACTTATACGTACGTCCTTTATGGTATGTTTATTTCTACGTTCTGTTTCAAACTATTTACTTGAGTTTTTTTTAAGACGCCATCTTTTCGGGTGAATCAACTCATTACACCTCAATATTTCGACGTTTATAAATGGTACTCTACAGTTTGCCGGAATTTCAGATGCCACAATGTAATCATTTTCCATAATTTGCATTTGTTAAGGTAATTTATTTCTAAAATGGTATTTTCTTCAGAATTTATTATATTAAACTAGCCTATTCCATTTTATAAGAAGACATAATAATATAGACTAAGATAAATAAGATAAGAAAATTTATTAAACAATTTGTAGTACAAAATAACAATAAATACAATGTTTTACAATATTTTATACTATTTTATGGCACACGTTGTTATGGCAAATGGAATTATGGTAAGTGATTCGTGGTAACATTATTGCCGCGTGGACTTGGCTATATCACCTATCTATACATTATCGAAAAAAAAAGGTTGGTATACACGGTTTTTTTGATTATATCTATGTTAAACTTTTTAATCTTAAATTTACATTGTTGCCTTTGATTTTGTTATATAACAAATATACAACGCTTTGTCATAAATAATCGTGTTTCATTTTTAACACCAAGTATCAAAATAATATGAGTGCCGTATTGCCTCGGGGTGGTCTATCGTCCTACACTACCAAAATGTAATATCTAGAATATCAGTGACATTAAATTTGAACCTTAATACTATGACGATACCGTTTGTTTTTCAATATGAATGTTGTAGTGGCACGTGCCAAATCGGTAGCTAGCGGCTTTGCGATAATAGATACAATGGCCTTTGTTTGAAAGATAAGGGCTCGAAGCGAAAAGTTCACCTGGGAAGATTCATACTTATAAGTACTAGTATGCCTAAGTACGCCCGGCCGCTCGCGCAGTTTGTTCAGCAAGAAAGATGGGCCAAGCTCCATGTTTGCAGAGAAACGCAAACGAACCTGGGCCAATCAACTATTTTACCGACACTTTGGCCGTCTCCTGCGTTACCAAAATGTCTCTGGCGTTACCAAAAAATCGTACTTCCAACAAGATATTTCACGGTTTAATAGGTTAAACTTACGTAGGATGGCATGTATTCATGTACACCATCTATTAAATTACAGAAAAAACATGATTACTTACAAAGATCTGCAATTGTTTGAAAAATGTCGCGGACAGATCAGTGTGGGTAAAAAAAAAAGTTGATTGACCCACCTACCAATTGAAATTAACGTTGAGCGACATTACGGGACGTTCGTGGCCCTGTGAAAGCAAACAGAGGTGGGGTTTGTCGAGGATGTTTTAAAACACTTAATTCATAATAACTAAAAAGAAAAATCAAGTCTAGTAGTCTATAATTATGTTAAATAACTTAAAGTGAATGGTTCAAAAATTTTGGAAACCCTATTACTAAGACTTCATTGTCCGTCTGTCACTAGGCTGTATCTCATGAACCGTCATAGCTAGATTATGTATTACTGTAGCTGCTATAACAGAAAATGCTTAAAACAGAATAAAATAAATATTTAAGGGGGGCTCCCATACAATACAACAAACGTGACTTTTTTCGCCGTTTTTGCTCGATATTAATAACGGCAACAGGTAGACGCTTGAAATATTCATAGAATATTTAAAGTCGTAAATTCAATTTAAAATTAAATAATTAAATTATAATGAAATAAATATTTAAGGGGGCTCCCATACAACAAACGTGTTATTTTTGCTAATGTCTAATGTTGTATAGATGATACGGAACCCTTCGTGCGCGAGTCCGACTCGCACTTGGCCGGTTTTTTCTTAGTTACTATATACTTACATACTATATTTTTTTGCCTTTTAGCTCTTACTAGATTGTGACATTGATATTACCTGTATCGAACCTAAAACACTGCGTAATACTGATTTCAAGAAATTATTGTTTGTGTCTATATAGAAATCAGAGCAAAACATAATCTACAGGATGTTAACTATTCGCCATGAACTCCCAAACTCCCAAATCGAATTTCCACGCGTCACGTCAGGTAGGCTACTGCGAAATTCGAAAGTCAAAGTTCGTATCGTACTCGTGCCATCCCTCTCACTCTCGTATTAAATAATATAAGCTTCAGCGGGACGGCAAGATACCAAGTTCGAATTTTGTAGTAGGTATAGGGCCAGATGCGATCTCCATTTGGCCGCGTTCAGTTCGGCGAACCGACTTCGTCACCTCGAATCGGTTAATAACCTCGATGGAATTGAGAGATTTGCAAACTGTTCATAGAACGTCCGTGGAAGTAGTCGGGACAGATAGAGACATTAAAATGTATTAAAATTTGAATGTATCTTGTTCCCCATATATAAGCAGCACTAGAAGGGGCCAAATATTTCACTTGAAAGAGATTTTGGTCACTGTCACTTTAGATTCCGAAAAATTTGGTACAGGCGAAGCCAGGAGGAGTTTTAAGTACGAATATAAATTAATGAATGAGCAGAAATTTAGCATTATATTTAAATAAATGAGCCTTTTGCTACCCATCATTATCTCAGGCTATATACTTCTCACCACAGGGCACAGGCCTCCTCTCGGAATAAGAGGGCTCGGGGCGTAAGTTCACATGCAACCCCAACGTGGATTAGCAACTTCACATACAACATTAAAGTTTCTTTGTGCAAATCATTTGTCGAATAAAATTTACATTATGACAAAATTGTATGTTGCTGTAGTCTGTATAGAGAATTTCGCACACACGATCTATTATCTGACCAAGATGGTAACTGAAATAGTAATGGAGCATCCCTGTACATGATTATACACAGGCTGTCCATAATTAACCGGTGAAGGACCGCAGCCAGGGGCCCGGACCCGCAATCTAGTTACATTCAAACATCAAGCATTAGAAGCACGTCCCACCTGTAATATAATTCAGATACGTATAATGTTCGAATCCCCCGCAACTGTGTGACCATCACAGTAGGTAATAAAGCAACATTCAACTAGAACTTTAGACCAAGACAGCGGAGTCTAGAATACAGAACTGTGATATCGGGGCTTTAAAGAAAGGGCTTTTATTTTCTTGAAAGGCTGGCAACAGACCAATGATTCTCCTTAAGTTGTTGGTAATCATGGCCGTAGTGATCATCGCATGTTTGTTTGCCTCCCTCTTATAATAAAAAAAGAATAGTGTCTTGGTTGGTACCCTTTTGGAATACGGATTCCTAGATTAAAGAGACTGCTTGCGCTCTTTTGTAAAACAATAGTTGGTGAAAAAACTGGAAAAAAAGCTGGTTTTACTTGATTTCTATTATTTTAGAAAATAAACAATTTACCAAAAAAGCTGCCACCTAAAAACTTTTTTTTGAAACTAAGTATTCTTACTTAGTAGAAACACCTCAATTTATTTCACACTTCGCGGTGATTTTTTTTTAGCAAGAAGAACCTCTCCTAAACAAAAAAATATCGCACTAATAATATAAATTCAAAATTTTGTAAGTTTGTTTGTTTGTTTGTTACCTCTTCACGTTTAAACCGCTGAACCGCTTTAGATGAAATTCGGTATAAAGATAGTTTGAGTCCTGGGGCCTTCCCCATGTCCTTATATAATACAAGATAGTTTTATCCCGGAAAATTGCATAGTTCCCACGGGATAGCGAGAAATGAATTCTAGTCGGACGGAATCCTTTATAATCACTAATTTATAACGATTTCGATGAAATTAGGTAGGTATGTTTGATTTGGTTTTCAGGGATGAACAAATCGATCTAGCTTGGTCTTATCTCCGGGAAAACGCGTGTGTCTTCGAGTTTCAGCCCGAGCGTAGATCGATCGCTCATGTACCTACTGTTACTTTTAATAATGTATCTTTTATTCCAAGTATGTCAATATTTCTTGTGGCAATAAAATGTTTTTCTTTTTTTTTCGTTTCTTTCAGAAGCTGAAGTGGGACTGGATTGGCCATGTTTGCCGCATGTCGGACGAGTTGTGGGCCAAGACAACCACTGAGTGGACGCCCAGCAACGTGAAAAGGCGACCTGGCAGACCTAGACTGCGATTGAGGGATCAACTAGACTACTTCTTGAAGGACTGGCCCCATACCAGCAGTGGAAGTATCGGGGGAGGCCGTTGCTCAGCAGTGGGATGGGGTATAATAAGCTTACAATAATAATCTTTCTCTGCAAACATGATTTCATTCATTATTACTATCACGAATCTTCGTATATCCGATTGCGTCGTTTGCGGGCAAGGAGTTTATTCCCTGCTGGCCCTGTGGCCCGGCGTCAGGCAGCTGGCCGCAAAGTTTAGCAATTTGCCTGCCCGACCTACCGCCTGGCCCTTGAACGGCAATTTAACTTTTTGCCATTCCTTTTGCGTAATCTGTTTCGGAGAATATTTTATTGACGGATCGCTATGGGATTGCTGCGCGGCGTTGCTCGGTGTCTAATGTAGAACTTCAATCAATAATCAACTACATTGTTCCCTGAAAAAGCACTGAGTAGACTCGTCACTGGGCGAATAAAGTGGTGATATTTGCCCAGTGTTGCTTTTTGTAACACCATGTATTTTTAATTGGCAATTTCAATGTTTTTTTTTTATTGAACGGAATTGGTTTAAAATTCATTTTTGTTTATTTTTTATGTATATAACGAAATGATTGTATTATAATTTAATTTTTATAGGATATGAATTAATTACCTGCTTTAGATAAAGTCAAAGTCAAAGTCAAAATAATAATATCTTAATTCAATTTTGGCTATAACAAGCACTTATGAATGTCAAAAAAAATCTACCACCGCTTCGGAAAAACCTCTGTTGAGAGGAATCCGGCAAGAAAATCAACGAGTTATATTTTTTTTTAAACAGATTTACGATTTTATTAAATGATATGTATACATCACAAGTATTTAACACAACTTTAAAAGTCCAACTGCTGGGCACAGGAATTCTCAAATCAACAAAACAAAGGAAACAAAACGCAACTTTTTGTATTATCTATTGCAGCGGCAATGTACTCTAAACACGCGGTGAACGTAAACATTCGAAGGTCTTCAGAATTTTATTTTACGACAAATTCGCCAGAAATTTCCCAAGAGCCGGCCAACATTTTCTAATTAATTGTAAACAAACTTTACTTATGTTTCATCGTGAAAATGAAATTTCTGCGGATGTCAAAACGTTTTCATGACAGGAAGGTGATATAAATGTAACTTAGTTTGTCTAAGTCGAGCAATTAGGATGCTATTCATAATAAAACATTTGTTCGAGAACATTCGTAATAATGTTAAATATAAATACTCTACTCTCTCTCTTCTAGTAAGCTCTTTTAAAACGTCATTAGGCCCTTGAGTAATTTTACAAATGACGCGTCATTGAATTTGTCTTTGCAGGGCTGATTAGATCATTTTCACAAAATAGTTATTTCCTAGTAGCAAAATTTCCATTAGCTTTCTTTTTCCCAAATGTTTTTGTCCCACTATGGTTTTGAAGCCGTGGTGGCAGTGGTTTGACCTATCGCCTCTCAAGCAGAGGGTCGTGGGTTCAAACCCCGGCTCGCACCTCTGAGTTTTTCGAAATTCATGTGCGGAATTACATTTGATATTTACCACGAGCTTTGCGGTGAAGGAAAACATCGTGAGGAAACCTGCACAACCCTGCGAAGCAATTTAATGGTGCGTGTGAAGTTCCCAATCCGCACTGGGCCCGCGTGGGAACTATGGCCCAAGCCCTCTTGTTCTGAGAGGAGGCCTGTGCCCAGCAGTGGGACGTATATAGGCTGGGATGGATGGATGGTTTGTTTACTGAAGCTTCTTTTCATAATTGCGTTTTTTCCCAAGTTTAATCGAACAAAAGCAGTGTCGACGGAGCTCCTACTTTTGTCAGGCCGATGCAAACTTGACATAACCTAAACCTATAGCTTCAGTACCTATATAACAAAGGTATAAAGGCATATTGGGAAAAAAGCATTTGGGAAAAAATGCGAATGGAAATTTTGCAACTATGATATAACAATTGTGATAAATTGATCTAACCAACCGATATATATATATATATATATTTCATGATCATATATGAATTTCATGATCTGCCTAAACTGGCCAAATCATGAAATGGCGGCGCTTCATGATATGCCTAGGAATTTCATGATCTGCCTAAACGTCACTAGGCAAATCGCTAAACGGTGAGTTATGAACGATATGGCGGATGTCCCTTAGCCAATTCATGAAATGGCGGCATTTCACGATATGCCTAGGAATTTCGTGATCTGGCGGATTTTACGATCGGCCGCCGACATATATATTTTGATGGTCATAAAAATTCCTGGTCGTATTATGATTTTGAAACTACCTTAATAATTATAATGCGTCCATTTGCCCCGCAAAGTCACAGGCGTCGTTTGTTACAGTAGACACTTCTTATTAAAATAGATTGTCCATAATTATGTACGCCATTGTTGCGATAGACATGTAAGAATATATTGTAAGTGTGTGTAAGTGTAAGTAATAAATTGACATTTGACATGATAATAATTTCAATTAAATTAGTGTTTGTTATTTTTTTTTAAATATAATGTGATAGTGTAATTTATTTATTAATCAAGTGTATTTTGTTTCTATGATGTGTATTTTTTTTCTCTTTTCTTTTTGTATTTTCTATGAGTCGTGTTACTTGAAATAAATGAATATTATTATTATAAAACATCGTCCGAAGAAACTTGAAATCTGCTTATTATTCTATTAAGTAAATTTCAGCGAAACCTTTTCTTACAGTGAAGTATCGGAACGTTATTATTATGTTGTTACAGAATTGTTAGGGAAATTGCTTGCCTATTAAAATATTTGCAAACTGTTTTATAATGTTGGCCGAAGAAAGGGTGTTTGGAATTTTAAAAAAAATGGAGCTTGTTTTCAGAAGGACATTCACATAAATCTTCTAAGTGCGAGTAAGTACATGTATTTTATTTACAGTTTTCAAAAATAATGTGCGGAATTACTACATTTGAAATTTACCACGAGCTTTACGGTGAAGGAAAACATCGTGCGGAAACCTGCACACGCCTGCGAAGCAATTCAATGGTGTGTGTGAAGTACCCAATCTGCGTGGGAACAATACAATACAATACAAAAATTCTTTATTGATCACCAAAAGCAGTACAGAGACATTACAAAAATAAAAAAATATCAGGTAGACAATAGGCGGTCTTATCGCTAAAAAGCGATCTCTTCCAGACAACCAATTTCTGAGAAATTAATAAATATGAACAGACTAAGGAACTACGGCCTAAGCCCTTTAATTCTGAAAGGAGGCCTGTGCCCAGCTGTGGGACGTGTATATAGGTTGGGATGATGATGATGGTGAATCTAAAAGTGGCAAGTAGTAAGTGAAGTGAAAGGCGACTAAACCTAATTTGAGAGTGGACAACGTTCTCTATTGCCAACAGCGAACTCGAATTTCGTGTCATTCCGTCCCTCTTACTCTCATATCAAATAATATAAACGTTAGCGGGACGGCAAGATAAGTTCGAATTTCGCACTTCGTAGAACAGGGCCTGCTGTGTTGGAGGTAACGGGAAACGACCACACTATTTCCCAGGAAAGTATCATGAAGATTCACTACTGATTGTCATTCGACGACCACGATCACTCTGCCAAGCGTGTAGCGACTTAGAAGAGAGAGATAGAGAGAGAGAAAGAGTAAGAAGAGTGAGTAAGAGAGAGCTGTCAGCAAATCCAATCTGAATATCATTTGAAACGCAGTGACTTATAAGAGAGAGAAAGGGAAGTAAGAGACTGGGAGAGAACTGTCAGCAAATCCAATCTTAATAATAATATCATTTTAAACGCAGCGGCTCAGAAGAGAGAGAGAGAGAAGTAAGAGAGTGAGAAAGGGCTGTAAGTGAATCAAATCTTAATAACATTTGAACGCAGCGACTTAGAAGAGAGAGAGAAAGAGAAGTAAGAGAGTGAGGAAAGCTGTCTGCGAATCAAATCTTAATAACATTTAAAACGCGTAGTAGCCGTAACCGGCCAATAATAAGTATACACAGTGTGCTCTCCCCAAAATTGGTAGGTACAAATCATACTTCCTAAATATTTTACTCTGTTACCATGTTATCAAACAAAACGAAAACTACGCTCGCTCGTTATCGACCTTCCATTATCGTAATTATGAGCTCACCAAATTCCGCAAACGAAATGCTTTAACAAAATTACAGATATTACTTTTTGGAACGAAATCGACTGGAGAATCTCTTGAATTACCATATCTTATGATGACGCCTGATTTACGGTAATGTTAATGGTAATATTATGAGGCTTTTCGGTGATATTAAATAATCGTGAACTAAAGCGAAGATTCTGACCGCCATTTGGGTTCTTTAAACAGCCCAGTATTCAAAATGTAGATCAATTTTCCCAGTCGATACTGAGGAATAGAGCAAATTCGCGTAAATAACTAAAAACTAAACTAAATACTATATTTAAATAAACATTTGCAGGTGGTAGGATTTTGCTCGCTAATCCTGCCGTGAAGCAGCAGTGCTTGCACTGTTGTGTTTCAGCGTGGAGAGTAAGACAGCCGGTGAAATTACTGGCACGTGAGGTATCCCATCTTAGGCCTCTAGGTTGGCAACGCATCTGCAATACCCCTGTTGTTGCAGATGTTTATGGGCGGTGGTGATCTCTTACCATCAGGAGACCCACTTGCTCGTTTGCCATCCAAAAAAACAGCCAATACAGGAGAAATATCCATCAGAATCCAAACTAGGCCGAGGTTGTATCTTGGACATCTGCGGGTGCGAGTAACTTATTAGAAATTACAGTAACAACATAAATACGCTACGCTACGCTTTGTTTAGAGAAAAAACTTAAACAATACTGAAGGTGCATGCAAAAAAGTAAACAAGTTTATGTGCGAATGTGTATGCCAGCGCGCTCGCGCGCGTGAATATGTGTATGTAACTGAGTGTGTGTGTGTGAGTGTGTATGTGTGTGTCTAGTCCCGAATAATTATTTATTATTTAAAAGATTTTCTGTCTCCAAGTAAGATAAAGAGCCAATCCATTTCTTTACAACAACTTTAGCTCGGGACCGATAGAAGCTTGATATCACAAACTTTGCAATGTTGTTGTAGATGCGAGGATTAGAGTATGCTGGAGATTTTCTCGCCAGAGAAATAGATGCTTGTACTTAATCTTCAACCGTTTGACTGTAAAACCTTTGTGACAGACGGATGGACGGACATGTTAGTATATAATATGGTTCCGCTTGGACCCCTTGTGTGCGGAACCCTAAAATTGATCTCATTAAAGTACACTTTGACCGTCCGTCTGTCAAGACTTTCTCTGGAATGCGTGAGGTATCAAGTTCTACAATCTCTTGGAGAAATCATGTTTCCAAATAACACAATAGTTTTCAAATCTTGACTTCAGGCACTTGTCCCACCGCCGACGATGAGCGAGAAGCGAGTAGAGCGAGTAACTAGAAACGAGTGGGCGAGCAGCGAGAAGCGAGTGTAGTTTTGTCGCTCGGCTGTAAGTGAGTGTTCGCGTGCGACGGGCGATTACTCGCTCCTCTCGACTCGCTCGTGCGGGGCGGCCGCCAAGCTGACATCGCTGAGCGAGTATGCTCAGCGAGTTTTATAGCTCTAGTCGCTGCGACAAAAGATGTAAGATCGAGTTCTCGCCGACAGTGTGAACAGCCAGCGATCAACTATTAATATACGTGTCTCTTTTACTCACACAGGATCTTGTATCTTTTGTTCGTTTCTTGAGCGAGAAAATAGTCGATAGCCAATCGTTTCCTCGCTGGCGGTGAGACAAGTGCCTCAGTGTCGCATATTCTATGCAACTTCTATACTTTGTCACAGCACTCTTTGTTAGCAAACATTTCCAACTTTATGACTCATAAAATTTATTAAGCACTAATATTTTAAATCTATCACCCTATAAACTACTCGATTGGTATCAATGCCAGCTTGCACAAACTCTACATTTAACTTTCCTACGTCATTCCGCAAACAACAAAATGGCCGCTAACTACGTCGTCATGAAGAATCATAGAAGAATATGGCATTGGCTTTTTGTGCGTGAGAACATGGATTCCGAGAAGAATTTTTGGATAATGTTGCTATTTCAGTCTTTGAATGTATCGTTTATGTTTCGTTGTGTGTTGTTCGTGGAAGGAATTGAAGGCAAGATAGAAATAATTGGACCTGCCCTTTGCTTGTCTGGAGGGATGTACTGTTATACGATGGCTTTTCCTAACCACAAGACGATATTTGATATAGTATCACGCCTACAGAGACATTACGAGACGCGTAAGTATGCGCGATCATCTTTTGTTTTTATCTAATTTCAAAAAGGGGGGTCTAGTTTCGGTTGTACTTTTAAAATCTTGTTTACCTCAGAACTCCGTTATTTATGAACTGACTAGCTTTTGCCCGCGGCTTCGTCCGCGTGGAATTCGGTTATCGCGCGCTGTTCCCTCGGGAACTGTGCATTTTTCCCGGATAAAAAGTAGCCTATGTCACTCTCTGGCCCATAAACTATCTCTATGTCAAAAATCAAGTCAATCTGTCGCTCCGTTTCGACGTGAAAAATTCAAAGTCAAAATGTCTTTATTCAAAAACGGACGAACATATAAACACCCACACTTTCACATTTATAATATTAGTATGGATTCGGAAAGTTCTTTTATGTTTAAGAAGGTATACACAATATTACATAATAATGTACTTACTTCCCGTTTGGCCCCATCTAAAAATAAACAAATATGCCAAATAAACATTTTCTTTCTTTCTTTCTATTGAAGATGATTGGTTTTATCAATGTTGTTAACCCCAAGAACGGCACGAGTCTAAAATAAGATTAAATCACTTTGTAACTGATCTTATTTCCATAATTACCTCCATTTCTTTGTCATAGTAGGATTAATTTCGGAACGTCGCTTCACAGATTACTAATATGTAGCTAGCTACAGATAGGACAGTCAATTATTGTTGTTTCCTATTATTGACGTTGTAGCGCTGTTAAATTTTACAATCTGTGGTACTTGTTTGACAGTCGTAGGGCTTTCCACAGGTCGATATAATCATTATCGATAGTCTCCAGTCAATGCTAGTGATGCGCTCTACGATAAATGGGAGTTACGGATGTCTTGTACTAATTTAATTTTTATTCATACTCGTATAAGTTATGAAATAAAACGACCAAGTGTTTTTAATCATTTATTCATTAAAGGGTTTCTTTCCATTAAATTTATATTTGAATAAAATTTTGAACATGGAGCTATTATTGCAAAGGTTAGAAAAACTTTCCCTTAGACGAGAGTGGTACACCATGAACCATTTCCTTTTCCGTGAACAGGCAAGAATATAATATATTCGATCGAACTGAGTATGGTCAAAATGTCTTTCACATACGCGTTTCAACAACAGTTGACTCTTGGTTAAAGCCAGCAAATAAGGGCTAGTCGGTACTAGCCACGACATCCAAAGATTATGTAAATAGTCGTTTTTGAGCATGCAAAATAGTTTGTCAGTGGCACTTGTTGAATTACAATCAATAACACAACACTTGAATTTTGCCATATTGGAAGTCAGTAGAATATCACTCGCACTAAACACTACCGCAAGTAGAGTATTGTATTGTTAAACAGAGGAGGATGGTTATACTCATGGAACTACAACTCGACCAAAACGGGAGGACAACGCAAGAAAATACCCGCACTCAACTCAATGTTTAAAACACAATGACGGGTAAGGACATGACAGCAAAGAAATGGCGGCGGTCCACAGATTGTAATAATATCATACAAATGGCAGCGCTACAACGTCGATGAATGAAACTAAACTGTCAGGCCCCTGCGTCGCTTCGTAGAAATCATTACTTACGCAGTTATATCGCGATTGCTTGATGTTGAACCCAACTTCCTCGAATAGCTCATTCAAAAGGACTTATAGAAATTGAATGAGCGAAGTCGTCAAATAGAATAAAGGTCCTGCTGTCCAAATGACGCTTGGAAATAATGCGACGCAAGTATATAAATCGATTCTGGTATGCTTAAGTTGGTGGGGTTTTGGTGGCGCCCCACTAATGAAAGAAAGAAAAGAAAAAAGAAAATACGCTTATTCACAACACGAGACACAACAGTATAGTACAAATAGACAATTATTATGGTTGTGAAACTTGTGAATCGGACACTAACTCAGCATAATGCTGAAGCGTTGAAACACCCCAGCGCTAATTTTCAATCGACTTCAAAAAAGGAGGAGTTTCTCGAATTTTTAAAGCACACCTATAGCGATTTTGGCATTTTTAACAACAACTCAAGTAAGTATTGACATTTAGAAAGTATCATTTGGTGAACTGGACCTGATAAAGAAGACTGTAGGTACCGGTACTCTGTTATAAAATAATATAACTATGCCGTGTTTGAGCTTCGTGGGATCGTTGTGAAAACTATGAAAAAAATAAATTATAAAAAATTGAACCGACTTCAAGAACTTTGAAAATAATTATCTATTAGTGTGAAGTCGGTGCCTCAGCACGAGCCAGCAAGAGTGATCGAAGCCCAATATATATTTAGCATGGAGATGAGGTAGACGACTATATACAACACCGTAGTTTTGAAATCGGTTCCATTTTTTGTTAAACTTTTTTGTAAAAGAGGGTAATACATTAATAAAGATACTAACCTAAGAGTCACTTTACCTCGACTGGCATCGAATTTGTCTTCCTTAGCAGATAATCAGTTTCCTCTTCATTCTGTATTAAAAACAACGTTATGACTCTTATATTTCTTCTCAGACAAGGATATTCCTAAAGATCGGGCTATCATCCTATAGTGTCACATCACAAGGAAGGCGACCGCATCTTGACGGTTTTCGGCTCCATCATCGGCTCCTGTGGTGTCTGCTTCATTAGCAAGCCTATTCTAACCTTCGTTATCGAGTACTTCAGTAATGACGAAGCTGAGCCATTGCTTCCATTTCCTGCTGTGTAAAAAAAACAAATTGGTAAAAGAACTAGCTGTAGCCCGCAACTCCGTCCGCGTAAAAGTTGTTTGTCGCTATTCTGCGGGAACTATACAGTTTTCCGGGATAAAAACTATGTGATGTCCTTCCCCGGAATTAAAACTCTATATACCGAATTTCGTCTGAATCGGATCAGTAGACCCAGAGATTATATTCCACACAAACTCACAAACTTTACCTCTTTATAATACGAGTACCTATTATAAGTAATAGGTTTAGATTTGAATTTGACCCCATTCTACAGATTTTGGAGACGGGTGCATCTTTCCACCCCACACCCCAGTCGGATATTAGCCAACTAATAACAAATTTATAATTGCGAAATAAAGAATTGCGAAACTGAACTGGCATAGGGGCCACATTGCTCGCAGGACTGATGGCCGATGGGGTCAGAAGTGTCTCGAATAGTGTCCGCGGACCGGGAGATGAGCTGTCGGTAGGCCTCCAACAAGATGAAGCGACGACCTGGTTAAGATCGCGGGATCGCGGTGGATGCGGAAAGCACAAGACCGGTCTGAGTGGGGAGCCTTAGAGGAGGCCTATGTCCAGCAGTGGACGTCTTTTGGCTGACATGATGATTATGATGATGAACAAATTTATAAATGAATGGGTTAGCCGCTGTTTCACAGGATGCGCCAGGCCCAGGAGTAACCCTTCTCCATCCATAATTTGCTTACCCAGTTGTTGGTGCTGACAGGTGCGGTTTCTGGCGTTGTCTCTACCGCCTGCACTTTGCTATATTATGGATAACTTTCCACTTACATTAACTTTAAGTAAATAAGTGTCACAATTTGGATTTTACTTACAAAATGAGGCTGTCACAATATTATATTAACAAAATGTTTATCGGTAAGGCATCGCGTGACTCTTTAAGTTCATGTTAGTCGCTGAGGGCCAATTCAGCCGCAACACGCATGCCAGCTTAGGTTGAGTACTTGATTAATCTTGTGTTTAACATACTAAATGACTTAATATTTAACTCTCAAAAAGAGGTTATTAAAGCTTGGTGTCTGCCTATTCTTTTGCACGCACTGTCGACTATATAGTCTATATAATATACCTACCTGAACTTCCATCCGCTGGCGTTCGTGTCGTCATAGTGTGTTGTATGTTTTTATATGTTTAGTTTTAAATGGGTCCCACTGAAAACAGCGTTGCGGCTTGCCGTAACAGTATGCTGAGTGGGGTCCACTTTATACGATTCGATCTTATTTTTATTTTTTCCATCTAATGTATTTTTATGTGTATCGAATATCCTACTAATATTATAAATGCGAAAGTTTGTGAGTGAGTGAGTGAGTGAGTGAGTGAGTATGTTTGTTACTCTTTCACGCTGAAACGGCTGGACGGATTTGGATGAAATTTGGTATGTAGATAGCTGAACATCTGGAATAAAACATAGGCTACTTTTATCCCGATATTCCACGGGATAGGGATAAAATCTCGAAATAACGAAATAACAACCGCTGGGTTTATAGTCATGAAATCTGGTAAGTAGGTAGCTGGACTTCTGGAATAACACATAAGTAGTCTACTTTCTATCCCGATATTCCCACGGGATAAAATGTTGAAATTTCAAACGCTGGGTTTAGTCTTGAAATTTTGGTCAGTTGTTCGTGAGGAAACCTGCACAACCCTGCAAAGGTATTCAATGGTATGTGTGAAGTTCCCATCCCGCATTGGGCCCGCGTGGGAACTACGGTCCAAGCCCTCTAATTCTGAGAGGACGCCTGTGCCCAACAGTGCCCAGCAGGACTAGGATAGGCTGGGATGATGATGATGATGATGTTCTTAACACAAAACCCTCAATTTCAATCACAAAATCTAGAAAAAAATATATACATACGTATATGAAGAACATAATAGGATTAATAGGAAGGAAATTTGGAGAGAGAGAGAGATATTTATTCACAAAAATTTGACACACGAGCGATTAATATTTTGCTTTCGAAACCCACAAAATTGCACCGAGCTTACAATTACTTATAAAAACATCCAAAAGATGGCGCTGCCTGTAGATTACATCACGCTATCGTTTGACTAACTTGGAATCTATAAGTAATTTGAAGCAATAATCCTACTTCCTACTTATCCTTACTATTATAAAGGGGAAAGTGAGTTTGTTTGTTTGTTTGTTTGTTTGTTACGCTTTCACGCCGTAACTACTGCACCGATTCCTATGAAACTTTGCATACGTCATATTAGAGGTCCAGAATAAATAATAGGATATTTTTATCCCGAAAAAATTGCCATTCCCAGGGATGACCAAAAAGTTTGTTTTTGTATTCTAACCGCGGAGCTGACTGAGCTGACTTAATAATGTGTTAAAAAGCATGCTTGCTTGCTTGCTGCACCATTTCTTGCATAATCACATGCTTGCTTACACGATTGCTTCCACGCTTGCTTGCATGATTTAATGCATGCTTGCTTGCATGCTTGCTTGCATGCTTGAATGCAGGCTTGAATGCATGCTTACTACTAGAACTATTTCTTGCAAAATTTCATGCTTGCTTGCATGCTTGAATGCATGCTCGAATGCATGCTTGCTTGCACTATTCCTTGCATAATTACATGCTTGCTTACATGTTCACTTACATGCTCACTTGCATGCCTTCTTGCATGCCTGCTTGCATATTTGTTTGCCTGCTTGCATGTTTGTTTTCTTGCATGCTTGCATGCTTGCTTGCATGCTTGCTTGCATGCTTGCTTGCAGCAGAGCTTGCAACATTCCTTGCATAATTACATGCTTACTTACATGCTCACTTTCATGCTTGATTGCATGCTTGCTTGCATGCTTGCTTGCATGCTTGCTTGCATGCTTGCTTGCATGCTTGCTTGCATGCTTGCTTGCATGATTTCTTGCATGCTTGCTTGCATGCTTGCTTGCATGCTTGAATGCATGTTTGCTTGCATGCTCGAATGCATGCTTACTACTAGCACTATTTCTTGCAAAATTACATGCTTGCTTGCATGCTTGAATGCAGCTTTGAATGCATGCTTGCTTGCATGCTTGCTTGCATGCTTGCTTGCATGCATGCTTGCTTGCATGCTTGCTTGCATGCTTGAATGCATGTTTGCTTGCATGCTCGAATGCATGCTTACTACTAGCACTATTTCTTGCAAAATTACATGCTTGCTTGCATGCTTGAATGCAGCTTTGAATGCATGCTTGCTTGCATGCTCGAATTCATGCTTGCTTGCACTATTCCTTGCATAATATAATTACATGCTTCCTTACATGCTTGCTTGCATGCTGACTTGCATGCTTACTTGCACGCTTGCTTGCATGCTTTAATGCATGTTTGCTTGCATGCTCGAATGCATGCTTGCTTGCACTATTCCTTGCATAATTACATGCTTCCTTACATGCTTGCTTGCATGCTGACTTGCATGCTTACTTGCACGCTTGCTTGCATGCTTTAATGCATGCTTGCTTGCATGCTCGAATGCATGCTTGCTTGCACTATTCCTTGCATAATTACATGCTTCCTTACATGCTTGCTTGCATGCTGACTTGCATGCTTACTTGCACGCTTGCTTGCATGCTTTAATGCATGCTTGCTTGCATGCTCGAATGCATGCTTGCTTGCACTATTCCTTGCATAATTACATGCTTCCTTACATGCTTGCTTGCATGCTGACTTGCATGCTTACTTGCACGCTTGCTTGCATGCTTTAATGCATGCTTGCTTGCATGCTCGAATGCATGCTTGCTTGCACTATTCCTTGCATAATTACATGCTTCCTTACATGCTTGCTTGCATGCTGACTTGCATGCTTACTTGCACGCTTGCTTGCATGCTTTAATGCATGCTTGCTTGCATGCTCGAATGCATGCTTGCTTGCACTATTCCTTGCATAATTACATGCTTCCTTACATGCTTGCTTGCATGCTGACTTGCATGCTCACTTGCATGCTTGCTTGCATGCTAGAATGCAACTTTGAATGCATGTTTGCTTGCATGCTCGAATGCATGATTGCTTGCACTATTCCTTGCATAATTACATGCTTGCTTGCATGCTTGCTTGCATGCTTGCTTGCATGCTTGCTTGCATGCTTGCTTACATGCTCACTTGCATGCTTGCTGGCTTGCTTGCTTGATTGCTTGCTTCTTTGAAATGTTAATGGTTAACGCGAGCGAAGCCGCGGGTAAAAGCTAGTGTGTGAATAAATGTTTCTCAAACTCAAACTCACAACATTTATTGACAAGAAAAACTCTCTCTCTCTAAATGTAGGTAAAATAAATAACGGATGGAAATAACGTACGGAACAAATGGCTGACTGATTAACATATAAACAAATACTCGTAGATTAAATTTTAAGGGCTTATGGTACGTATAGGCTTAAAATTTGGAATAGGTGTTATGAGAGGTGTTGGTTTAAAAAGCAAAATTTCCTAAAGTCACCCGAAACGGATCTGTCGTAAGCACATGACGAAAATAAAACTGGTCGCTCTAGGCCTCTGTGATCATCTACAGGTCGAAAATACAAACTGAGACATGGATGCACAGAAAAACCAGAAAAAGAGACCAGCGCTAGAAATCGAACACAGGTCCTCAGCATTCCGTGAGAGCGAAACATAGATGTCGCTAGTGCTGCTGCTTAAGTAGCATAGTAGAAAAAAGCAACCTGAGATATGTGTGCATGGGAGAAATTCGTGTCTGTACTCGTGTCCAGTGGTAGTGTAGGGGTATGGCACGCAGCACGGAACGCTGAGGAACTGGGTTCGATTCCCAGCTCCGGTCTCTTTTTCTGGTTATTCTGTGCATCCATGTCTCAGTTCGTATTTTCGATATGGTTTTACGGGATGACCGTAAAAGTAACAAATTTGGAATTGAAATAAAAAATACTCCAAATAACCAATCATAATCAACTACAGACCTTGAAGCTCCGTTTCCACCAGGTATGTGCGAGGAATGTACAAATACAAATACAAATATTTTATTCATATAACATTGTACACGGTTATTATTATTTAAATATACAATAGGATATACTAGGACATGTGTTTCTCATGAACCAATAGAAACGCTTCATTTACCTCGCCTCGCTCTGCTCAGCTGTTTCCACCAGAGATGTGCTGTGCGAGGATAGGTAAATGAAGCGATTCTATTGGTCCATGAAAATTACATTCCTCGCAGCGCATCCTCGTAGATCTTTCGTGGAAACGCAACCCAAGACTTCGGTTTTATTTCATTTAAGAGCGTTTTACAGCTGCTGAGCTGGCAACGTTGCATTTTTGTTAGTTTTTTTTCCATAAAAGTTAATTATTCCATTAAAAAATTATGAAAATTAAAAAAGTGGTCTGTAAGACATGTTCTTAATGTATAAAGTTAATGTGTCCACTGCAATAATTATTCGTAATAGACTTTAATTTTCTTTAAAAACCGTTAATAAACATTTGTTCGTTTTTAATACTTATACCGGGTGTGGCTTGTAATAAGAGCAAAAAATTAAAACATAGATCGTCCTCGTCAAAATAAATAATGGAGTCTTTGAATTTTCCTTTTTTCATACATATTAAATACTGCTATCAATGTACGCCATCCTTGAATACAACTGACGTCGCCTGTCACGCTACAAACATCAAGCATTTTGCTTTACATTGCTTCTTCGAATAAACTTAAAAGTGTAATAAAAATAAAAAAAAACTAATTGTTTTTAAAAGTCGCTGAACTAATGTTCAGTTTGAGGAGTATGATCTATGTTTTAATTATTTGCTCACATTATATAGGCCACATCCCGTATATTAAGAACAGTTCTCGGCTCTGGTCTGTCACATTTTTAATTTTCATTATTTTTTTATGGAATAGTCGAGAAAAACTATCAAAAATGCAACGTTGCCAGCTCAGCAGGTATAAACGCTGGCGTCAGTCCAGTCTATCACTCTGGTTTTGTGCTATTCACATCGGATTAACGAATATTTATTAGTTTGGGCTATCAGTCCGTCAGTCTGAGAGGATAGAATTGACGACATCCTTCACGATTCATTTGACGATCATCCGACCAGAATGATAGAAAGAACTGATGCCAGGATGAACATGTAACCGATGTCTAAAAGGCGCCAATCACAACTCTGCCGTCCTAACGAAGAAGGCGGCAAAGTGACAAAAGTAACTTTCGAGAAAAACGGCAAAAACTTTTCAAAATTTAAAACACCTGTATCTTAGGCATAAATTGACTCACAAAAATTTTGATTACATTAAAATTTAGATAAAAAAATCACGTTTTTTATGTATATATTTCATTATACAAAATTATAAATAGTATTAATTGTGGAGGCTTTTATGTTATAGCTTAGGATTTGTGAATATTATTCGACGAAGAATACTAAGTTAAAAGGCCGTTAGCAGTACCCTAGCGACTTTTAAGCTTAGTATTCTACATAACTTTTAAAGTATTGTTATTTTAAATGAAAGTTATGTGCGATTAATACACTAGAAGGTCGTTACTAGGGATAGCCGCGGTATTGTCTATTATTGCTAGTAGAAGATGCTCGTTGCGTTGTAAATAAAAATGAAGTTAAAGCACCTTAACCGTTTTAAAGCTTAGATATTTTTTTAACTTTTTAATCAAAATTATTAAGCAACAGAAATATTACTTTCAATACATTAAAAAGCCGTAATATGTGAGTCACTCTGTAGATAACGGCATTTTAGGTTATGATGGGACTACGATTATTAAGTGTTATGCTGTTTGAGAAGAGGTAATGAAAAAATTAAAAGGCATACTATACTGGGTGGTTCCGGGGTCATGAGCAGGACTGAAAGGGGTGATGGGGAGATTCACACTGAGCAACTTTTACTATGGGACCAGCCCCGAAATCACGAAAAAAAAACCATCTAATCAAGAGATAATTGATCTCTTACTATCCGAAATGTATGGAATAGCTGATTTTTTTCACGATTTCGTGGCTGATCCCATAGTAAAAGTTGCTCAGTGTGAATCTCCCATCACCCCTTTCACTCCTGCTCATGACCCGGAACCATCATCTGTATTAAAAAATCAACGATTTATTCTTCAAAACATAAAAACTTCTAAATTGGTACTATCAATTAACACATTATTATTGAACTGTGTTCATTATTTACTTCTATAAAGTTTGAATGAGAAATATACTCATAAAAGGGTGAATTTTCAGAGCAACTTTTTTGGCTCTCCCAGGTCAATTAAAAATAAACTTCGTAATAAAATAATACCACACAATTTTATATACGTTGTATACAATACAATAGACGAGGTTTAACATAATAAACATTGTTGACTTCAATTAAAGCAGCATTAAAAATATCACAAACTTAGAAACACTAACTGCAGTAAGTCTGTGAGGCCTGTCCCACACGCGGTTTGTTGAATCAATTGACCATAACTTTGTGTCTAGGAGTCATTTTCCTACTAAACTTACATCAAAATGAAGTTAATTAAATAATGCATTCTATTTTTACTTTTTCATACTAAATACATTTTTATTGAAAAATAGGTTGACCATTTTGTAATTGTCCCACGTCCAGCTACCAATATCACTTTGCGCAAATACTTGCCAATATCGTAATGGTTAGAAATCATAACACTGATAATATGAGCGATAACTATTGCTACCTGTAATAATATTTGTTCTGTATCGCACTATGTCTGGTGTACATAAATCTTTGTATTGTATTGTATGTATGTATGTTCGCATTTTTATGGAAAAGTACATTAATTGTGTTTTAGTTATGACGCAGAGTGAACCTCCACCTAGCGAATTTTGTGTGCCTATCACTACAAGTCTTTCGCGCGATGTGTTTTGGTCATCTGAACAGTAATTTCCGTGGATACCTGTTGTGCGGTATACAATCATTTTAATTGAATGTGTCTATTTTTGTTTATTAGTTGACTTGGGTCTTATTTCACCAAAATATTTCGCTGTCGTAATCTTCGGTGCCGTAATCCCGGTGGCATTTTTGTTCACCATCTTTATGATTAAATCTAACGGTAGTTTCATGTAAAATTATGCTCATTACTAGCACAAAAGCATGCTATTAATAAAAAATTACTATCTACTAGTATCACTACTAGCACTAGCGTGTATGTTTATGACATGCTTAAAGTAGGCATGCTGGCTATATGGATCACTCTGCCATCTTTGAGCGTACTACGTGAGGCGGGGGTTGGAAGGACGAATGATAATAATAAGTATGAACACGTCTGCTAATGAGCATGCTAGTATATGTCTGTCGTTTACAGTAGGTGCAAGAACGACTTCGCAAATTACGAATTTTGAAAGGTCAAGCGAACCGATTTCGCATTGATTTATTTTGATCAAACCTACATTCAATTATTGATAATTAAGAATAACTTTAATCAATAATTTAAAACTTTAATTCTTTACTTTATTAATATATCTATACACATGATATGTACATGTATATAAAATAAATTATAGTTACGTACATAAATCATAGTAATAGTTCGTAATTTCAAACTTATTTCCTATGTTATTCATAAAAACGTAATTTCGCTGTCAATATCGTAATTTCAGTGGCGATTTTTTTTCAATATCGCATAGCTACTTAGTTATTGAATTTAAATAGGTGCCTCTTGTATCATTGAAATCCTAATCCAAAAGAGTATCTCAACGAGTGATTATTTTCACAAAATTAAAAAAAATTGCCTGCCGAAATTACGTAAAAAAATGATTTCAAAAATTCACCCAAAAGTCAAAACCTCAATTTTACTTAAATCTAGGTACAAAACTACTTAGGTAACATTATTGACGTTAACCAAAAAACTACGTAAGATTTTTTTAATATATATTAAAATTAAGCATTTTAATATTATTTAACATTGACAAAAATCTAGCCGCTTTTTAACTTATTATTGCTATTTAACCGCTTCAAAAATATTATTGAACAAAATCAACTCTATGTCACTGAAGTAAAAAGGCGGTCACCGCTTTACTGACACCTAAATGTATTACGTAATGTATTTAAGTGTTATAGGCAAAAAAGGCGGCTAAGGTCCCATAACGTAATTATAGAGTATAATTTAAAGAATACTGCTTTTAAGACTATAAACAAGTATTTAACTTCAGCAATGACAATTCGTTAAAACCTCGTTAAACGAACTTAGCCGCTTTTTAAAGTATGAATAGTCGATAAGCGCTTTTTAGCTTAGAAAAGTGTTATATTTTAAGCATGATATAAAGCAGCTAATGAGACATAACGTCTTTTTAGCTTATTTAATACCAATCATGGCTTTTTAGATTATAAAACCCCAACAAAAACCAAAATACGTGTCGTTTAACTGCTGTGTATCTCGAGAACTAACTGTCATAGAAAAAAAAAGTCAATACCGTTCGACGCAGAATTTTTTTCTGAGTATGCATGTATCAAAAAGTTAAAAAGCCGCTAAAGTCACTTTGCCGCCTTCTTCGTTAGGACGGCAGAACTAAATGGCGCAGGCAAATATTACACGCCTCGAAATTGAGATAAAATTACCCGCGTCTCGTGTCTACAACACTGTCGTAATCATACAGCACTTTACAAAGGATTAAATTTTAATTGGCTATTCTAATATCCCAACGCTTCCGCAATTACACATTAAAACTCAACTAATTTAAATAGATCAGATAGGCTTTAAAAGTCATAAAATCCATTTCCTTGCGTTTTACTGGCTTAATGGGAAATTTCTGGGGCTTCTTCAGAATGAAACGCAGGCTAAGAGTAACAATGAAATAACTTTATTATAATTATAGGAATGTGTAGGTACGTTATTGTATTTAGCACGAAACAGTACAGTGTATCTGTTATTGCATGCATGACTTGGTTATTCATGCACATTGATTTGTATTATTTATTAATATATTCTTTAAAATATGCATTAAATAAAAAAAATATACTAGACTTAAAAAACTTACGTAAAATAATAATAAAACTAAAACAAGTTACTTAAAGAGTATCCCTTAAGGGGCTCCTAGACGGGCCATATTTTCACTGCAATATGTGGCCGGCAACTATTGGTGTCCCTGTCTAACATGTGAGTAAGAGAGGGACACCAATAGTTGCCGGCCGCAAATTGCAGTGAAAATATGGCCTGTGCGGGCATTGTAATTCTTTCATATGTGGGTATATCGAAACCTGGAAGACCCGCGCTCGAAATAACGGGCGGCGCCGCGCCCCGCTACCAGTTCAGTTGCTTGGAGATGCTTGGAGATATCAGCCACGGTCGGCAACACTCCAGCGACGTGATTTGGAACATCACGGTTGTTCTTTGCGGCGGATTTTTACTGCATACGGACAGTTTATTGATCCTTCATACTAAGAACTTTGTTTATGTGTTTGTTTGTGTGTGCTGGCCAGCAGGAACTATTTTTTTGTGTGTGATTCCGGTAGCGACTTGTGTCCTGCGTCAAAGGAAAGGAACAAGGTAAGATAGACTTGTATATGTTTGAAGTGCAATGCCTGAAAAGCCATATGTCTAGGACGACCTGGGCCAACCTAGCTCAACACTGAATCTGTCGAAGGGTTCTCGCGAACAGGGCGTCTAGGAGCCCCTTTAGGCAAGGTCCCGAGTCCCGAAGATGCTGTTGGCGTTTCCTCTTTGAATAGCAAAGCTTATTCTTTGTCCGAGGAAGCTGCCAGCTCTCGGTCACTTGTGACCTGTGACGTCTTAAGCACTATAGTATTCCTTAGGCCGAATGAAGCCGTGGTGGCCTAGTGGTTTGACCTATCGCCTCTCAAACAGAGGGTCGTGGATTCAAACCCCGGCTCGCACCTCTGAGTTTTTCGAAATTCATGTGCGGAATTACATTTGAAATTTACCACGAGCTTTGCGGTGAAGGAAAACATCGTGAGGAAACCTGCACAAACCTGCGAAGAAATTCAATGGTGCGTGTGAAGTTCCCAATCCGCACTGGGCCCGCGTGGGAACTATGGCCCAAGCCCTCTTGTTCTGAGAGGAGGCCTGTGCCCAGCAGTGGGACGTATATAGGCTGGGATGATGATATAATTAATACTAAGCATGCAATTTGAAATTTTATTCCCGTAAGGTCCAAAAGCAGTGAAAAGTGGGTACCAGTCGTATACCAATTTAATGAATTAGTATACAACTGGCACCCATCACTGCCTTTGATTACCTATCCTAATAGTTCTATAAGGTATTTTTTGACATTATTTATAAAATTATTTATTCTAATTTTCTCATCAAACAACTTCTGCGGCAAGGCGTTATAAATTTTTGGAGCCATGTACTCAAATGTGCGTTCTCCATAGTAGTTAGTTGCTTTATATTTATCAGGGAATAATTTAGGTTTTCCTCTAGCGACATATTTATCATCCGGTAATTTGCATATGAAAGGTTCTTTTTTATAGTTGTATGATGCCACTAGTAATTTAAATTTTTCACTTACAGGTAAGATATTACATATTTTAAACAGCTTTTCGTATTCTTTCTTACAAGTTTGCTTCTGTTTGGGGTTTATTAATAATTTTAAGTACCTGATCTGTATATTTTTAATCATATCCAGCTGCGTCTTGAATGTTCGCCCATACGCTATGATTGATACGCGTTGATTGATATGGACCTCCGCAAAGTAAAGCCTGATTCAATAAATGAAAAGATTTGTATCACTTAAGACATTAAGAGAAAATTTGTATTCCATGCATATTCTCAATTGTGACTGACAACAATAATGCTACCATCTAATGGTCGATGTTCAACATCTTTGTGCTCATCATCATCATCATGGTGGTCTTTTGGTTATCCAATCTTGGATGTAGACTTCTTCCCTCTTCTGTCCAGCGACTCGTCTATTCTCGCAATGTGTTCTGCCCATGTCCACTTTTTCTTTGCTATGACAGCAATGATGTCATAGCAAAGATGTTATTTATACAATATGTTTTAAAAACATATTGTATAAAAACAACTTTATTAAAATTTTCGATGGCTACAAAACCTTTTCTCCTTATAAACCACAATTTTCTTCTTATAAACCAACAAACAAGACAAACGAGCAACAAAGGATGGAAAATTCCATTCTAACCTAATTTACCTCTCATTTGCAAGGCGAAATGACTTGTCGAATTGTTAATGTTATTTTTAATGACGCAGCCTGTCCTATCTTAGAACAGGTGCTTTTTACAAGCTTATACATATATAATCTGTAACGTTAGTTTGTAAGTATTAGCTTTTACCCGCGGTTTTGTTTGCATCAATCATTCCCATGAAGCCGTGGTGGCCTAGTGGTTTGACCTATCGCCTCTCAAGCAGAGGGTCGTGGGTTCGAACCCCGGCTCGCACCTCTGAGTTTTTCGTAATTCATGTGTGGAATTACATTTGAAATTTACCACGAGCTTTGCGGTGAAGGAAAACATCGTGAGGAAACCTGCACAAACCTGCGAAGCGATTCAATGGTGCGTGCGAAGTTCCCAATCCGCACTGGGCCCGCGTGGGAACTATGGCCCAAGCCCTCTTGTTCTGAGAAGAGGCCTGTGCCCAGCAGTGGGACGTATATAGGCTGGGATGATGATGATGAATCATTTCCCATTAGATCAAATACCTAAATCCCTTTGGAAATTAATTCCCAAAAATTATATCGTGTTCTTCATCAACATTGTACTTATAAAAACATGTGTCATTATCAAACCCGGGCTGGCATCTTTGAGTTATCCGAAATTCATGTTAGATTTTACATTCAAAATTTACCACAAGCTTTACAATCGAGTCAAAATATCGTGAGGAAATCTGCACAAACCTGCAAAGCAATTCAATGGCGTGAGTGAAGTTCCCAATCTGGATTGGGTCCGCGTGGGGATTACAGCCCAAGCCCTCTCATTCTGAGAAGTGGCGTGTGCCCAACAGTGCGTCGTTTGTACTCATTGGCTGGAATGATGATTATTAATGAAGATAAGTAATTTCATCGGCTGCCTTACTCTTCAAGGTCGAATAAAGAATAAACTTTATGCTGTATTCGAGCCATAAAGCACTTATGCATCCATACTAATATTTGAATGCGAAAGTGTGTGTGTTTGTATGTATCTCCGTCTTTCACATCGAAACGGAGCGGCGGATCGACGTGATTTTTGGCATAGAGATAGTTTATTGGCCCGAGAGAGAGTTGGCTATTTTTATCCCCAAAATATGCACAGTTCCCGAAGGAACAGCCCGCGATAACCGAATTCCACGCGGGCGAAGCCGCGGGCGAAAGCTAGTTTATGCCATAAAGCACTGTTCAGTACCACTACCATGAGTTTACAGTGACCGTACTCGATAGCGATGGCGTAAATTATTTGTAGAGGCGCTGTACAATTCTCCATACAAATAATTTACGCCGTCGCTATCGAGTACGGTCACTGTAAATTCATGGTAGTGGTACAGCTAAGGAGTGGACGCTCTGCCGGCTTCTGTGTTCCCCGTTCGCTACAATCTGGCCGTCTTCAAATCTAGGGTGAAGGGCATTTATTAGGCAAGCGTGCTCAACCTTAGTCCTCATACATCTTCGCTTATTCAGGCGTGCTTGCGTGATCAAAGGCAAGCCTATTTTTGTGTAAATAAAGGATGAGCGAGTAAGTTGTTGGTAAAGAACCAATCGCAATCAATTCAGACTGTATCCAAAAATATCTTCCCAAATAGTGACCCTCTGTTTGTACAAGCTTCGTTCGTCGCGGCTGGATGGAGAAGGCTAATCCCGCGAATTCGTGGAGAAACCTCCGGAAGTCAGATTATGCGTTTCGCAAATATGTATGGGCGTTTGGTGGCGTTACAACAATACGATTTTATCGTGGTTTATTTTACACCTATGTACCTATTTATTCGGGGGCTATGGTGAGAGCTATGCTCGGAGTTTCTTTGCGTGATAAAATACAGAATACGGAAATTCGCCGAAATACTTTAGGCTCCGATATAGCTCGAAGAATATGCGAGTTGAATTGGCTAAAGACATACCTTGCAGAACAAACTATTGAGGGTGAGAGGTTCTCGAGTGACGACTACGAACCGGAAGGAGAGACGATAGCAGGCTTCCCACTAAATAGACATCGCGAGAGTTGCAGACTGATGAATACAAGTGGTGAGTTGTCGTTCATTATAGCGTTATAACGGGGAGACCTTTGTTCAAAAGTGGACGTCTTCCAGCTGATGATGATGCCGACATTGTGTTGCAAACCTTCAAACTTTGTACAAAACCTTATCTATTTTTATTGAGAAAAATAATGGATTAGTTGACCAACTCCCCGGGTAAGATTGATTGTAGTCTAATGCGTCGCGACCACCGGCATGCCCGCCAAACTAAAGGGTTGGGAGATTGATATTCTTGTTAACTGCAATGTCATATTTTTTTTACTTCACTTAGACTGAGGCACAGGGTGCTGTTTTGTTTGGATGAATAAATTAAATCGATTACGTAGATTTTTAGTTTTTCTAGAACGGATGTGGTAAAACTTTTGCTAAAACGGAGTTTTATTAGAATCTAATCAATACTTTGATATTTTCATGCCCCTTCTTAATCCCCTTTGGAGCAAAGAAAGCAAAATAATCACGTATTTTTCCATTTTTCTTTTTATGAGTTAGACGTACATGGACAGTTCGTAGGACCTAAATATATTATAAGGCCTAAATTGCATAAATATATTTCGTTGAGGTTGAATAAATTTTTGCGTGTCTTAACAACAACAGCCTGTCAATTACTTCCGGTTTCCATTTTCCAAGTGAATGATGGATGACGCGGGTCAAATTTTAGCTAAATATTTCGAGGGCTTGGCCTAATTACACTGAGCCCACGCATTACAATTTTAGTGAACGTAATAAATGTGAAACAACAAGTTTAGGGAACTTTTCGATTCACGAAATTAACATACGACGCCTCATCAATTTCAGTCCCTGTCTTGCGAATCTTACGTCCCTCTGTTGGGCACAGGCTGGGGCCGCGAACGCTAAACGCGAAAGTGCGTGTGTGTGTGTGTGTGTGTGTGTGTGTGTGTGTGTGTGTGTGTGTGTATTTTTGTTATTCCTTCACGTCAAAACGGCTGGACGAATTATGATGAAATTTGGCATGTAGATAGCTGGACATCTGGAATAACACATAGGCTACTTTTTATCCCGATATTCTCACGTAATCAGGATAAAATCTCGAAATTTTCCGCTGGGTATAATCATAAAATTTGGCACGGTTGCTTAATGCAATGCTAATAAAGACCACGATGCAATTTTTGGAAATTCCAACGGGAATTTGCCATTAGTCTAAAAAAACAATGTTTCTTACAAGCTTTTATTTAGTTTCACCTCTCCCGTTGTCTGTTTGTCTGTCTGTCTGTAATCAAATCTTGCAAGATATTCGACCAACCTCCAGTAGTTGGATTGACTTGAAATTTGGTATAAATAATTATGTAAATTGTGTGACAATACAATAATCGGGCAGTCACATCCTGGTAGTCCGGCCAGGATCGTCTCCGCAGGACGTAACTCTTCAACGGTTAATAGGATCGACTTGAAATTTGGTATGCAAATGTAGTTTGGGTGGCAATGCAAGGATAGTCAACAAAAAGTACAGTCGACAGAAAAAGCTTGTATTCGAAATAACATTTTTACGAAAAACTTTTTTTTTTATAAAAATTGGCCAATTTAAGACATCTATTTCAAGGATTTTGGTTTTAGTTGTTTTTTTCCCATTAATAACATACCGGAATTATAGCTAACCATAGTTGCCATGGCGTTAAGAGCTACGTTTATCTTTGCTCGTCAGAATTATTAAAAAAAACGTAGTGTCATCTGTCACCTGTCAGTATTAGGATTAAGCGGTTTAGTTACATAACGTTTATTTACGATGAAGGTCAAACAAAGGTCAAACGTTATTTTGCAATTATATACACACGATCATTTAGTATTTTTTTTACTAAAATGTGATAAAATGATTTAATAAACCTATTCCTCTAAATGGTTTTGGAATTAGACCACATTGTAAACAAAAGTGCATTAAGATAACCAACAAAAAGTTGGAAAGCCCCCGACTTTGTCACTTCAAAGTTCAATATCTCAAAAACAGCTAAGCCGATTTTGATAAAACATGTCTAAGAACCATCGCTAGAAAACCTGCTTTCAATTAAAAAAAACGCATTCAAATCGGTTCACCCGTTTAAGAACTACGGTGCCACAGACAGACAGACTGACACACACAGACACACAGATATACTTAGCGGTCAAACTTATTACACCCCTCTTTTTGCGTCGGGGGTTAAAAAGTGATCAATGCCAATTTTTAAAACACTAGTTTTTAAATACTCTTAGTTTAAAACAGTGCAGGTTTTAAACATGACCCCGAGTCATGTCGCACAATAAATCCTTTGAGCGCTGAATAATTTCCCTCGTGCCTCGTACAAGAGACGCTGCCAAGGAAATTGCCCGGTAAAGGCTTAACAAGATCTCTACCGGTTTAATATTGCAGTTTATAAAATAGCATGCAAAACTTAATTTCATCACTTTTTAGGGTTCCGGAGCCAAAATGGCAAAAACGGAACCCTTATAGTTTCACCATGTCTGTCCGTCCTTTCGCGGCTTTGCTCAGGGACTATCAATGCTAGAAAGCTGTAATTTTGCAATAATATATATGTAAACTATGCCGACAAAATGGAATAATAAAAAATACAAAAAATTTTTTTTTTTACAGTAAGTAAGTACCTCCCATAGACGTAAAATGGAGGTGATTTGTTTTTCTCATCCAACCTTGTAGTTTGGGGTATCGTTAGTATAGGTCTTTTAAAACCATTAGGGATTTGCTGCTGTTTACTATTTTTCGATTCAGTGATTTCTTTGCGAAATATTCAACTTTAAAGTGCAAATTTTCATTAAAATCGAGCGTCCCCCCCCCCTCTAAAATCTAAACCGGCTCTTTTTTTATTTGGATCGTAAAGTATTAATGGCAGAACAACGTTCTCGGGTCAGCTAAAAAAGTACCTACCTTCTGACAATTATGTCTTTTATCTTGAGCAACGCTCTTCTATGTTAATTGAAAATTGTTCAGCGCAATTTTCCAATTATTCCGTTAGTTGTGTTTTCTGAATCTGTTTAGTTAATTCTTAGTTTATCTTGTTCATCAATACGTAGAGTTAAACCAGTTCCATTATGTAAATAGCGCGTAATGAAATATGAAGTTTACACAGAGTTGCGTTTAGTGAAATATATTACCATGAATAATTGCGCGATACGCTTACCATTTGAATAAACATAATTATGCAAAGTTGTTGTCATTATGTTAGTAATTCTTTAGGAATAAGTGATTTTAATTTTAATATCAAGAAATAACACTTAAGTACATATATTTAGCTAAGTTTTTTTAGATTTTTAGTTTTCTGAACCTCAAACAGAAAAAATAGAACCCTTATGGGACCACTTTGTTTTCTGTCCGTCTACTAACCTCTTTATTGTTTCCTTATAAAGCATCAAAGCGTAAGAACTCCACAGACCAAGGATTTCGACACGGAACACGGGACCAAGTCTTATTCTGTGCCTAACCCTGTATTTCTACTTTAGGAAAATTAATTACATACAAACTTTATTGTAACAACTAATATACTCCAAAAAAATCACACGGAAAACCACAGGCAAAAATACTATTGATGAAAATGGACATATTTGGATATCCTTAGCTGATTCTCGAAGTTTCCTGGAAAGGTCTTGGATGGTAAAGAGCAAAAGCTTGTTTATAATGTTTGCATTGAACATTATACGGAAATCACAGAATCCTTTCGCGACAATCTTAAGTAGAAAGTAAATAAACCGCTGGAAGATTCTGTTGAGCTATTTCGGAGGGTCAGCCTCCTGGGAGTGGAGACATCTGTTAGGACGGACTACGGCCTAGAAAAAGATTTTAAGTACCAAATGTTTAACATTTACCGTCTGCAAAAAGTTTAAGATTTAGGTACAATGATACAGCCTAAGCGTCAAATTCAAGATACTGCAACACAAGCGGGAAACGAATTGCGTAATGACTAATGATATGAATCCGAACATTTTGCAATGGTCAAAGAGTCCAAATACGAAGTTACGTACATAGACAGATCAAATGGGAATTCGGCACCGTCACTAAGATTCTAAACTACATTACGAAGTAAGGACTGATGCAGGCGAGATTTGTAAACGGCACCTGGACCAAATGCTATCTACTGTAATTGCAAGGGAGGACTGATGAGAAGCTCCACATCATCCAAATTTGCGGCGGAGGTGTGTCTATGACATTGGATTGTTTTCTTTCACTTGTCATTGTGATTGATTTGCTAATTAAAATATGTTAGTTACTACATAATTTGAATTATAGGTTCGGTCCTAACTCATAATATCAGAACTATTATTATTATTTTTATTTGGAAAAGCCTTAGGGCCAGTACCGACGAACTGCATTCCAACTGCAACGTAATCGCAACTGCCGACTGCAGTTCGATTGCAGTCGGCAACTGCACTCTGACTGCAATTGAACAGTATGGGTCGGCAGTTGGCAACGTTGCAGCTGCAGGAGCTCCCGATCGAGCCGTCTGAAAGTCATCACATCATCACTTTTAACGAAAGAATGAAACTATTAGAAGGCTTGACACCTACGTTATGTCCATACGTTGGAAAGGCGTAAGGCCCTTGCTAAGCAAAATGTACGCAATGTGACATAAAAAAATTATGATTTTCAGACTTTTACTTATTAATTGTGTAATAAGTGCTGCCTTTGTACCTTTTTCTAGGACAACCGAAAAATATACGGCCGGAACTACCCTATAGATTTTTCGGTTACGGCATTTTTATGGAGACATCTTTTTTAATGGGAACTATATTTTCTGTCACTTAAATTTAGATTTGTCACTAAACTACGATACCCTAATTATTATATCTATCCCTAATAAATATTATTGGTCATCAAATTAATCAAATCTGCCTCTAAGTATGAGGCGTCAGATTAATGTAAACCTGTATCCTAAATTATACTTTGATCATCAAAATTCGATCACCAAAATAATAGATCTGTCACCTAACAAATAGATCAGTTCCTTAATTCGATGCTTCTACCTACTCTACTAAGGCAGGTCTGGTTAGGTACGACGACAAGCGAAGCGAGGAGTAGTGTTAGGTAGAACTGCGAGCCTCAGTGTGAGCCGAGCGAGCAAAGCGAGCGTGCCGCGGCAGCGGCCGGCGAAGTGCCAGAACCGAACATTTTTTGCTAATACTTTTATGATGAATATAAATGTTTGTAGTAGGTACTTGAGTCTTGGATGTTTGTATGTATATCTACCCGTTGTTTAGCACCCATAGAACACACTTTGCTTAGTTTGGGGTTGGGTCAATTGGTGTAATTTGTGAGAAGATATTATTATTATTATTTCATTCATTTTATATCATTATCGTCAAATTTCAGTTCAATTATTTGATGATCAATATTATTTCCGAGTAATTTTTAGATAATATTTAGGTAGGCAACCGTTTTAATTTTTAATATTATTTGGTAATTCAATTTAGGTGACAGACTTACTATTTTAGGAACAAATAGTATTAATTAGGTCGCCGAAAACGCATTTATTAGGTGATTAATAAAATCATACCCTTTTTTAATGACTATATCTTTTGATTGTTTAACTTAGAAGTTTAATTTTTTCACAGCTTCAAGATGAAGCAGACCTGATAATAATATTAATTTCAGCTTGACACCTCCATCAGTTGACAGACGGACATCAAAGTGATTCTAGTTATAAGAGTACCGTTTTTTCATTTTGAGGTGTAGAAATTTATAATGACACACATTACTTTTGCCACGTTTAAAATGTTTGCTTACTCTGTGTATTACGTCTATTTTAACGCTCGACTACGAGTCTCGTATTATTAATGGCGTAGCAATAAACACCCTAAAACAAGACCTTTATTCCATTATGTACCTGTCAACTTTTATTCTCGCAAGAACGATAAATTCCCGTGAAAATAACATGTCCGCACTTCACCGTGTTTAATTCGAGTCGGAATTGTTTTCAGAGCAACGTGTGGAAGATATAAAAGCGCGCAAACTGGAGTTTATATTATGTATTTTTTATACTGTGTGGTGAGTCTTGGCCATGAAAAAAAAGAGAAATCGCTGGGCATGCCTCTGGTTGGATATTTCTTTCTTTCGCAGACAGTAATTTCGCAGAATATCGTTTCGCAGAAAATGTTTGGCACAGTATGTGGTCCTTGTATTTTTCCTTCAAATATTTTCATCAACTATTTACTTGAATTAAACATATTTATTAGAAAAACAATTCGATGAATTTTATAATCTCATTATTTTATTTAACAAACTTATCGAAATGTAGAATTATTTTTTAACAAATATTGTTTGTTCGGTGTAATACGTTAGAAATCGCAACCAAAAAGTAGGTTAGGTTAGAACAGTGACCCCGTCAGAAACGACTTCCTGCCAGAAAATTAGGTTAGGTTAGGTTAGAACTGCGACCTCATCAGAAAACGAATTGAATGTGTTTCTTGCTAATAATTTGATATTAACTAAATAATATGAGAATTAAGAATATTTGATTAGTTATTCTGTAAAATGAAATTGTTAAAAATAAATTTTATTTGTAACAAAAAGCATTGAATGAAATTTCTTCCAAGTATAAGATTATTCTATGCAACGATAATATGATAAAAAAATGTCTGCGAAACGAAATTCTATTAAAATGTTGCCTGTGAAACAACGTACAACCCTCTGGTTGCGTGGTATTCGCCAGGCCATAATAGTTATATGGCTTAAAAAATACTATCCCAGAGATAAATTATGTTGTTCTATGTTAAATAATTAACACACTCGTATATCTGTATGTCACAGTTGTTTTATTTCAAAGGTAGTGTAAGTTACGCCCTTTTTGGTACCTACCCACCGTAAGAATGTAACTATCCGAAGTGGTAGGAGCGGGTGATAAATATTCTATCGCCAAACAAACGTGTTTTGGGCGGGACGGAATAAACGATTTCTTTATTAGTACCTGCGAGGCGGAGCAACACGGTTAGGTATAGTGAAAAATGTGGGTTGTTGATGGTGGATATTACTCATGTCACCACTCGCGTTGTTTTTCTATCCATTTTGCAAACTACATGTGCATTTATTTCGACAATTATTGCCTATATATATGTCTATGCATGTCGGCAATCAAATCTTGAGAGACCTACCTCTACCTACCTACTTCTTGTGGTTGGATTAGATTTGAAACTTACCAATAAGCATTGCAGCATTATGTAGTGAGAATATAGTCGGCAAAACCCTTGTGTCTAAATGATTTAACCAAAAAAAATATGAATTTTAATAAAAGTTAACTAAACTGAAAGGACCTATACATACATACAGTGCCATCCACGAAGACGCGTGATTTTGTCAAAATTAGACATTGTAACAAGAACCACGGCATGCGTCATCGTGAATGACACTACCTATAATTTGATGTTACAATATTTTTTGTTTTTGACTTGGTTTATAAATGTATAGATTAAGTAAGTAGTTATGTTGTGTTTCTGGGTCACAAGCCTACCTAGGTACCTACTACTTATTAAAATGCATAGAATTAAACACAATCCATAATGGCTACTTGATATAAACCATAATTTTCTCGTAATAAATTCACAACTTTACTAAATTTTCATGAATAGAATCTAACTTAATCAATTGGCAATCTGTAGATTATAATGGCATGATTAAAAAGATTGTCTATTTTACCAAAAACGCTGTTACTCATTAGAATAGGTTGTAATATAGATCTATTAAGGTACATTAATTTAATTACAAATTATTTTCTTACTCAGAAAGCCGTATTTACGTGTGTGTTAATAATAGCGCTGAGTATTGTTTCGTTTTTGGCAAAATTTAAAATTGATTGTTGCATGACGCGTCTGAAATGGAGGCTTTTGTTCCCATGATTGTGCCCTGTAACCAAAAAATGCCTGGACGTTTTTTTGACAAATGAGGTTGTCGTGTTATTATTTAAATTAATGGCGTAGTAGGTACGATTTTATTGCGAAAAAACTTGCTAAAAAAATGATTTTGCTTTCGCTCACATTTTCAATAAAGGAGGAGATTCTAAATTCGGTTGTATTTTTTTAATGTCTTTTTCCTCAGAACTCAGTCATTTAGAAATCGATTGTTTTTTGTTTTGGGCAATTTAAATTTGGCGCAAAAGTCCTGAAAAAAACTCTTACTTAAGTCTTTTTTTTTGGTAAAATTATTCAAACGATTATTTTGTGAGACGTTGCATTTTTTTTTTTGTTGCGTAAATTAATCATCATCATCATCATCACCCGAAGACGTCCACTGCTGGACAAAGGCCTCCCCCTTAGAACGCCACAATGAACGACAACTTGCCACTTGCATCCACGGTTTCCTGCTACTCTCATGATGTCGTCAGTCCACCTGGTGGGAGGCCTGCAACGCTTCGTCTTCCGGTTCGTGGTCGCCACTCGAGGACTTTCTCTCCCCAACGGTTATCTGTTCTTTCGAGCGATGTGGCCTGCCATTGCCACTTCAATTTGCATATTTTTCAGCTATGTCAGTGACTAGTTTCTTCGACGAATTTCCGTATTCCGGATTTATCGCGCAAAGAAACTCCAAGCATAGCTCTCTCCATAGCTCGTTGCGTGACTTTGAGCCTCTCTAAGAGGCCAACAGTTAAGGACCACGTCTCAGCGCCATAAGTCATCACTGGCAACACACACTGGTCGAAGACTCTAGTCTTCAGGCACTGCGGAATATTGGACGAGAAGACATCACGAAGTTTCCCGAACGCTGCCCATCCGAGTTGGATTCTCGGGCGACCTCTTTGTCGAAGTTGGACCTACCCAACTGGACAACTTGTCCAAGGTAAACATAGTGGTCAACAACTTCGAGTACATCGTTCCCAACGATAACGGCACGGGTGTGACATGGACATTTGACATGATTTAGTCTTGTCCATTTCATCCTTAAGACCACCTGTTTGGGAGACGATACTGAGGTCACTGAGCATAGTATTGAGCCCTCCAGCGACTCGCCATTATGACTATATCATCGGCAAAAACGAAGATGGGTGATGTACTCGCCGTTATATGATGCCGAACCTGTTCCAGTCCAAGAGCTTGAAAACGTCCTCCACGCATTTGTGAACAGTTTCGGAGAATAACGTCTCCCTGTCTCAACACCTCGCTGCAGTTGGATTGGTTGTGTACTCTCGTCCTGCACCGGATCGACATAGTGGCGCTGCTGTAAAACTTGCGTAAATTTCTTTGTGCTGTTGCGTAAATTGTTTGAATGAATTATTAGGATGAATATTTTTCATCGTTGTGTTGTCGTAAAAGCTTTTTCTTTAGGAATTTGGAAGGTTAATGAGATGCAAATTTCTTCCTGGAGCTTTTTAGCATTACGAGTTAAGATTTTGGATAGCGAGCTATATATCCTTGATTTGCTCGTTAGTGGGACTATGTTATAATAGGTGTTATTTTGAATTGGCTTATGGATAGAGTAAAGTAAAATATTGGGAATTCAATTCTAACAATTCTCTTTGAGTAATTACGGATTACGGTTGCCTACAAGAACGTATGAGTAGGTCGCCGCTTGTATCCCTCATATGTTGATGCATGACATTTCAGTTTTCGTTTTATCAAGAATAAAAAGAATAAGTTTAAAAATGTCTATGATATTTTTTGAAAACTGCTTATTACAAAAACATGCTCAAGGTAAGTAAGTAAATCTTTATTTGCTAGAATACGTTTACAAGATCTTAAGTAATTAATTACAGTCACAGTATTCGCCGACAGCTCGACATGCAATTTTTTTTAAAACAATCGTGATTCAATAAATTATATTAAATGAGTATAAATATATCCATGTCATCGTTGAATTAAAATAACAAAATTAATGAAATGTTAATTTAAAATAAATAAATGTCAATAAATTCGATTAGACATTTTATGGTTTATATATTCATGAACAGTATAAAAACAATATATAGGTATTTGACGTAGGTATTTGATACTCGATGTTTCTCATTACCTAGAAAGCCTGGTCGAAATGGGTCCACTATGCCATCCCGGATCCCTTTTAATGTTTTTTTTTACGACAGGGACAAGGACACTGTATGACTATGAGTGATGGACGTTTTATTGAATTTTCAGCATTTACTGCTTTTACGTGTGCTGAATATCCATTTTGGAAGATAGGGACAGATCATCTTAATATCTCCATATAACTATCACTCGTGAAAAATGCAGAGCTATAATTTATATAATAGTTATTTATGCAACTGTGTCGTAATAGGGGGGTACGTTAATACGTAATGTGTTAATGTATAATGTTCTTTCTGTAAAAAAGGTTGCCTGGAAGTAATCGCTCTTAAGCGATAAGGCCGCCTATTGCTCACCTTGTAATTTTTTTCTCTGTGTATCTGTTTTCTGTATCGCTTACTATGTCTGGTGTACAATAAAGAGTCTTTGTATTGTATTGTATAAATTTAAAATACATATCGGTTGAAATACCGAAAATTTTAAAATATTATGCATCAAAATATATAAAGTTATTTGACATAAGTTCTAAACGGATAAGCTTGAAATGCATAATGGTTCTTAGTCAAATGGCACAAAATCCATATGTTGATGATGTACATACGTTCAAAATACATACAATTATTAAAAATAAAGAGTTAAATGAAATATCAATTAACATCTATTAACTATGTTTTCTATAATGGTTGAAATACATAATCGAAACTGAAATTTCACAAAGAAAAATGCATAGAATACAATTATAAAAATAAATAATGAGTGTGTGTGTGTTGTGTGCACGCGTGCGTGTGTGTGTGTGTGTGCGTGCGTGCGTGCGCGTTGTGTGTGTGTGTGTGTGTGTGTGTGTGTGCTCTCTATTGACAGCAATGAACTTCAGACTCCAGCAATGCGGTATAGAATGCAAGAGGAACCACTATACCATTTTCCCAAGAGTCGCATGTAGGTTCGCCACTGATGATGAAAGACCACAACTATTCTGTCAAAACATTAGCAACTTAGAAGATTAGTTTATGCTGTCCTAAGTTACTTTATGAACTAGTTTACAAATGACATGATTTAGAACCAAGAAATGGGGGTTTGCATTGAAACTAATTTCATTTAGTTACGTGACTAAATTTAAAACGACTAATATACAACTTAATAATAAAAATGGAACAAAATAACAATATTTCAATTAGTTAAGAATTAATTAGTTATTCACAAAGCACAAGACACACTCCTAAGCTGCGGCCGTGAGTGACCCTAACGATGTCGTCATCTCAGGGGCCCTTTTTGCAACGTAGGCTTCTATTACATGCCATCTGATGGCCGTTGGGGCCGAAAAGTTCTCAAAAGGAGGCCGCGGATCGGTAAACGCAGCGTAGAACATCCACCAACGAGATTATTATAGAACTGGATTTAAACACATATTTAAGTAAAATATATTATAAGCAGAGTTTATTAAATCACAACACAAGAAAACAAGAGGAACAAAAAAATCAATGTCAATACAAATCTGTATAATAAAAGCA
>NC_133478.1:17677382-17681176 GCF_025370935.1 Choristoneura fumiferana
CTACGAGTCTATTGATAAGAATTTATAGTCTTTTTAGGGTTTCAAAATTCGAAAGGAAAAACGGACCTTATAGGATTACTTTGTTGTCCGTCCGTTCTGTCAAGACCCTTTTCTCAAGAACGCGTGGAGGTATAAAGCTGAAATTATATCAAATAACCCAACAAACATTTTAGTCGTATTTGTGTAAGTTATGCGACTCATAATGCTATAAACATCGTTTAGAAGTAAATTTAGCGTGTTAATATGACTATGGGTCTCTTATCATTATACAACTTGTAGTCGTATATAGAAATCGTATAAACTTCTATACGACTGTTTTATATCACCAATACACAACTTTTAGTCATATAACTAGTGCTGTCGTCTTAATAACGTCTATATGACTTTTACACCGGTATTTATCGTACCTATTAGAGCCGCGAAAACTACTATTACGTGACGATCGTGTAAGAGTAATATATTGCACTCTTATAAAATTTAGAGTCAATTTGTAGTCGTATATATAGACATCGTATAGACTTCTATACGACCGTTTATATGACTGTTACACAACTTTTAGTTGTATATCTAGTGCTGTCGTGTCGTAATAACGTCTATATGACTTTTACACCGGTATTTATCGTATTAGAGCCGCGAAAAATACTATTACGTGAGGATCGCATAAGAGTAATATATTGCACTCTTATAAAATGTTGAGTCGATTTTTAGTCGTATATTGACATCGTATAGACTTCTATGCGACGTTTATATGACATTTACACAACTTTTAGCGGTATAACCGGAGATGTTGGCTTAGTAAAGTCTATACGACTTTAACACCAACATTTATTGTGTTATAGTCATAAGAACTACTTTTACGTGACGATCGTGTAAAAGTCATAAATTGCACTCTTATACAATTCTAAGTTAATTTGTAGTCCAATATGAACATCGCATAAATTCTATACGACTGTTTTACATGACTATTATACAACTTTTAGTGTATAACCAGTAGTCATTTTGATGACGTCTATACGTCTTTTACACTAACATTTGTCGTATTAGATTCCCGAGGACTACTATTTTTACGTGACGATCGTATAAAAGTGATAAATTAGGTACACTTTTAAGATTATAAGCCGCATTTGAACACTTTTATGCTACTATTTATTACGTATATAATTTAGTGACACAGCTTTTCTTTTTGTAACGTGGATAATAATATTTGAAATTTATAAAAATTTCACCTAACCCTAATTTCGTTAAAATGGCTGACAAAAAAAAGTTCACAGAATGCAAAGTCGTTTAGATATGTTATACTTGTATCTTAACCCTAAGACGTTTAAAGGTAATTATTAAAACGTTCATTAAAAACATTGAAAAGAATATAGCTTAATTACAGAATTTATAAGGCGCGTTCATTATATTGAGAGAGGACTAGGGCATATTACTCGATATGCGTTAATTTCCCAACAGAAAAATGTACTTACTTAGTCGTACGTGAGTTTCGAAGATGTCACAAGAAGATAACTAAAATATAAAAATGGCTGTTCTACTTTGCTATGATTAAAGTAATTGTCCGTCGCAGTTTTTAAGTTTGAATTTACTACATTTATCTGATAACTTTACAACAGAACCCCATATTAAAGTCACGATAAACACTTTTATTCGATAAAATGCGGTAAAACAGCGGTAATAAACACCATAACTCTATGAACATTGGTCATGACACCATGTCTCACGATTTCTATACGACCACTACACGACTGATACAGTGACTTATAGGACTGTTACGTGACTATATTTACGACATAGATTCGTATAAAATGGGCCTTTTCTCGGTCATATCGATGTGATAACGACGTGTTTACGACCAGCTTATACAACCAAAAGTCAAAATTGGCACGTTGTGGCCACCTGTAAAATTTTGTTGGGAAGTACTTAGGTCTACTGTCCCTGGAGATGTTGAAAAAATTAAACTTTCTAAGCCAACGCAATCAAAAGATACAGCCGTTTATGCCGCAAAGACGCAAATTTCGAAACTCGCAAAGGGAATCAAAACCTACAAGTACTTCCCGTGAAATCAGAATCTTGAAATTTGGTACGAAGCAACGTCTTATAGCACAGATAAAGGAAAAATTGCGAAAAACCGTGAACCCTCGGTGCGCGAGTCCGACTCGCACTTGGCCGGGTTTTTTTTAGCCCGAAACATGTCGAGCTAAACTCGATTTAAGACGTAAGTTATCTGGTTTTATTTCACTACGAGTGAGTCTCGTGGTAGTTTTATGTTCAATATACCCATTTCTTTAAATTAGACTTAATTTTACTTCTGGAACGTCTTTAAGTTAAAATGGTGTAGGTGCGTACCTATTATTTTAAGTTTTCCCACTGTTGATCTGGGAATGCGTATTACCCTCCTAAACCGCCAAAACTTGGCTCACACACACCCAAAGCAATATAAACAAAAACTAAACCTACCCACACAACCTCCACTAAGCCTAAAACATGAAGCATGAAACTGGCCACATAACGACACTGAGGTCCGTAAGACGATTACTCCACCGAGAAGGCACGCCCGCTGAAATTGATCCCGGGGGGTGTCCCCCACCCTAACACCCCAGGGTGTCGGGGGGGTCGCTTCCTTTGTGCTGCCCTCGGTGTGACTTGGACGGGGTGTTTTTAATATGTGTGGTGTGTCATTTTTTAAAGGCTAGCGTGCGTGCCATTTTGGCGCTTGTCGTCTTTTTGTTGCTTTTTCAGTGCGACGAGTACAATGTGCAAGTTGCGGAAAATTTCCAAAAAGTTGAAAAAGTTCTAGGAAATTTCTGGAAAATTTTACTTGAAATATAGGAAATTTAAATTTTAGAAACGGAAACTTTCATTTCAATCCTACTTATATGAAAAATTCCACAATTTTCGAAAGAATCCTTTAGCTCATCAGGGGGGCTACTACTAATTCGAAAATCGAAGTATCGCACAGTCCACTCACTCTCGTATTAAATGACATATACTTCAGCAAGACGGCAAGATACGAAGTTTGAATTTTACACTCCGTCTTTGCCTGTAGCGTCGAGTTACTTGTAGTCACCTGCATTATTTATCTGCCACAGTGGAGCTTGAAACAGTGTCTAACACTTCCTACACGCCCTAGAAGTAGAGTCATAGATATCATATATTTATACACGCTTTGCTGTGTGAGATACGGTGCTGATGTAGTGACTGTACAGTCAAGGTCATAAATGAAATGAATGTACGTTAGCAAAGACATCAAAAATACCTATTAACACCCCTTTAGGACCGACCATAAGGTCGATGTTTACTTATGACGCTATGACTGTACATACATACATATAGACATTTATACCCTCAACTGTACCTTCCTACCTACTACTAACGAGGTGGTAGGTAAGGTACAGTCAAAAAGACTGAATGGCATACACTACTGGTGTATGGAATCTTTGTGATAGATACTAGGTAAAATATAAGTTAGCTTCGTTTTGACACTTTTTCATTAAGATCTTTTTAAGCACTGTATCTAAGTAGATACTTACCTACTCGAAATCATAAACAGGATAATACTTTCACGAAACTCACTCCAGGAACAGAAACGTCAGAAAAAAAAAAAGAAAATAGGCAAATGCGGCGTCCAAACAGCCATGGCCGCGCTATTCCGGGCGTTCCGCGTAGCGACAGATAAAGCGATAGAAGTGCGATACGTGACTCGAGATTTATCGCCTCTGGGAATCGAGCGTTTCAGAATAGAACACTATTTCTGATGCAAGTTTAATGGACAGAGAATTTAATATTTGAATTAT
>NC_133478.1:17681276-17711607 GCF_025370935.1 Choristoneura fumiferana
TTTTACTCATACAGGATTTTGTATCTTTTGTTCGTTTCTTGGCGAGAAAATCAGTCGATAGCCAATCGTTTCCTCGCTGGCGGTGAGACAAGTGCCTCAGTTGTCGCATATCTATGCAATTTCATCTTTGTCACAGCACTCTTTGTTAGCAAACATTCCAACTTTATGACTCATAAAAATTTATTAAGCACTAATATTTTAATCTATCACCTATAAACTATTCGATGGTATCAATGCCAAGCTTGCACAAACTCTACATTTAACTTTCCTACGTCATTCCGTAAACAACAAAATGGCCGCTAACTACGTCGTCATAAAGAATCATAGAAGAATATGGCACTGGATTTTTATGCGTGAGAACATGGATTCCGAGAAGAATTTTTTGGAAATGTTGCTATTTCAGTCTTTAAAAAAATCGTTTATGTTTCGTTGTGTGTTGTTCCTGGAAGGAATTGAAGGGCAAGATAGAAATAATTGGACCTGCCCTTTGCTTGTCTGGAGGTATGTACTGATACAATGGCTTTTCCTAAACCACAGGACGATATTTGATATATATCACGCCTACAGAGACATTACGAGACGCGTAAGTATGCGCGATCATCTTTGTTTTTATCTAATTTTCAAAAAAGGGGGGTCTAGTTTCGGTTGTTACTTTTAAAATCTTGTTTACCTCAGAACTCCGTTATTTATGAACTGACTAGCTTTTGCCCGCGGCTTCGTCCGCGTGGGAATTCGGTTATCCGCGCTGTTCCCTCGGAACTGTGCATTTTTCGGATAAAAAGTAGCCTATGTCACTCTCTGGCCCATAAACTATCTCTGTGTCAAAAATCCGTCAATCTGTCGCTCCGTTTCGAAGTGAAAAATTCAAAGTCAAAATGTCTTATTCTAAAACGGACCAACATATAAACACCCCACACTTTAACATTTATAATATTAGTATGGATTCGGAAAGTTATTTTATGTTTAAGGAGTATACACAATATTACATAATAATGTACTTACTTCCCGTTTGGCCCTATCTAAAATAAAAAATATGCCAAATAAACATTTTCTTTCTTTGTTTCTATTGGATTGTCACATATTTGATTTGAATGGTTTCTTAGTTACAGTTGTTGATGACTTGGACTGTCATTCTAAATATATGTTTATCCTAATAAGATGATGTACATTTTATTAATTTAATTACTTAACAAATTGGCGACGATGTCGTTTGATTTGAAAGAAAGGAAAACGTGCGCGTGCCACCCTACGCGGTGTACTAACTAAAACGAACAACGCATTTCAAGATGAACAAAACTTACATACTTACGAAGAACTAGAAACCCGACTTCTTACACTACAAAATACTTACGATGGCTTACAAAATATACAATGTCGAATAGAAGAGGAGACGGAAGAGGAGGATCTTGAGGCAGAAATGGCATACAGGTATGAGATTGACGAGATTTATACGAAGTTACGCACAAAAATTTTACGATTGATAAATCTATACAAAAATGAAAGTAACATACCTCCTATTACTCAAGTAACCTCCGTCACGAATGCCCATCATGAGGCACAACCAAGAATTAATTTTCAACCATTTCAAGCCAAAGAGACCTTCAAAAATTTCATAAAGCGGCTTTCCGTTTATATCCTACTAAATAACATCACTCATCCTAAAACGAAAGTTTATACCTTACTGTCTACTTTACCTCCAGATATCCACGAAAGATTATATGACCTGTGTTCTCCCGAAGAACCGATCGATAAGACTTTTGAAGAAATTACAGATATTTTGGATAAATTTATTGACCCGAAACCAAGCATATGGGCGTCGCAACATAATTTTATATCACGTTTACAACAAGCCGATGAAACAATTGCAATCTACGCGTCAGAATTGAAAAAGTTATCTCTAAATTGCGAATTCAAATGTACACACTGCAAAAAACCTACAGTTGAATCATTCTTATCACTACAGTTTATACGGGGATTAAAAGATGGAGATATTCGTACAAAAATATTACAACAGAAGGAAACCACACTGTTTTCTAATTTAGTGGATACCGCCACGTTGATGGAAAAGGAAAAACTGAAAACTCAACCATGTCTGTATCAATTCGTCATACATCTTTTGACAATATGAATAAAGTATCGAAAGCACCAAGATACGCTTCAAATCCACAAACCATCAAAGACCTGAAGGGCAAATGTTATCGATGTGGTAAAAACGATCACAAAGCGAATGAATGTGGCGCCATAAAAAGCACGTGTCGCAAGTGCCAAAAAGAAGGCCACTTAGCTCGAGTCTGCTTACAAGGACGTAGAAGTAATAACACAAACTTACTGGATAACTCTACAAGCAGCCTCAGCGCCGACAGCACAGCGGAGATCAACTTAGTAAAAAGTGAAATCTCTGACAAATACATTATACCGATTGAAATTGAAGGTACAAGAGTCAATATGGAATTTGATACTGGCGCTACACTTTCTACTATATCATTAAAAGATTATAAAAAGCTCAACATTAAAAGAAAGTTTTCACGACTAACATGAAGCTAAGAACTTACACAGGTGAAGTATTTAAGCCACTGGTGTGGTATATGTCAAATGCACCTATGGAAATCAGACTTTCTACGGAAAATTATACATAATAGACAAGAATGTTGACCCTATCCTCGGCCGAAGCTGGATGAAAGAGTTCAACATCACGCTTGCCGATATGAGAACCGTCCAACAATGTGAAAACATACCGAAACTAGAAAAATTACTAGAAGAGTACGATTCCACTGTATTTAATTCAAATTTGGGCGAAATTCCAAACATTCGAGGCCACCTCACTCTTACAGAAAACTCACAACCGATCTTTATCAAACCTCGTAGAATTCCTTACGCATTACGAACCAAAGTAGATGACGAAATAAACCGCCTTGAAAAATTAGGGATTATTACAAAGATAGACCACTCAGACTGGGGCACACCTGTCGTTCCGATAGTCAAACCTAACGGCAGCATCAGACTTTGTGCTGACTACAAGATTACTTTAAACAAAGTTATAAAAGACGAACAATACCCAATTCCAATAATTGAAGATATTTTAGCTGAAATGAATGGCGGGCAACTGTTCTGTACCTTGGACATCACACAAGCATACTTGAACATGGTGATGGATGAAGAAAGTGCCTTATTACAAACCTTAAGCACACATAAAGGTACTTTTAAGGTAAACCGGCTCATGTTTGGAGTTAAAGTTGCCCCTAGCCTTTGGCAAAAGTTTATGGACCAATTATTACTTGGTATAGATGGAGTAAAATGCTTTTTCGATGATATTATTATACAGGGCTCTACAGAAGAAGAATTACTTTGTAGGCTTGGACAAGTCTTGGAGAAACTCAAAGAAAGTAACCTTCGAGTTAATAAGGAAAAATGTCACTTTTTCAAAAGAAGTATTAATTACTTGGGACATACAATTGACAAAAACGGATTGCATAAGAATCAAGATAAAGTCAAAGCAATTTTCAACGCACAACGTCCGACGAATGTAAACGAACTACGAACCTTTTTGGGTATGGCAAATTACTATAATAAATTTATACCTAACCTTGCATCTATTACAAGCCCTTTAAATGCACTCCTGAAGAAAGGAACAAAATTTATTTGGTCTCCGAAATGCGAAGAAAGCTTCAAGAATGTCAAAACTGAAATACTCAGTGAAAGAGTCTTATTACACTTCGATCAGAAAAAACCATTAATTTTAGCAACAGATGCGTCACCTACAGGACTGGGTGCAGTACTCAGCCATAGACTACCGGATGGCTCAGATCGCCCAATAGCATTTGCCTCTAGATCTCTAACTAATAGTGAAAAGAAATACAGTCAAATCGACAAAGAAGCAACTGCTATATTCTGGGGATTAAAGAAATTCTTTCACTACTGTTATGGTCGCAAGTTTACCCTTATCACAGACCACAAGCCACTGACTTCAATTTTCCATCCACATCAAACCTTACCAACACTGAGTACAATGAGGCTATTCCATTATGCACATTTTCTATCTGGATTTGACTACAATATTGAATATAGAAGTTCTTCTAAGCATTCCAATGCAGACTACCTCTCACGATTTCCTGTTGAAAAAGTTAACGACAGTAATATTGACCAACATTCCATATTCCAACTAAGGCAGATAAACACATTAAACATTTCACCCGAAATTATTTCCAAAGAAACAAAAGAAGACCCCGAACTACGGAACTTGTTTCAAACGCTACAATCGGGAAATTCACTTAGAGAATCAGGATACAATGATAACGAATTGACACTGCAAAATGACTGCATTCTAAAAGGTACGAGAGTAATAATTCCTCGAAAATTACAGCAACAAATTTTAGAAGAACTTCACATTGGCCATATTGGGATTTTAAAAATGAAACTTCTTGCTCGTAGCTTCGTATATTGGAAAAATATTGATAAAGATATCGAAACTAAAGTGAAATCATGTCGAACTTGTAGATTACATCAAAATGAACCTCCTAAAGCCCCACTACATCATTGGGAAGATCCAACTGGGCCTTGGCAAAGAATTCATATTGATTTTGCAGGCCTATATCTGGCTATCAACTTTTTATTGTAGTGGACGCCTTTTCAAAATGGGTGGAAATAATTCCTACTAAAACGATGACAAGCTCATTCTGTATTCAGAAATTAGATGGATTATTTGATACTTTTGGATTACCTTATACAGTAGTATCAGATAACGCGAGACAATTTGTCTCCCAAGAATTTGAAAACTTCCTACATACCTCTGGTATTGCACATAAAACAATTGCCCCGTATCACCCGGCTACAAACGGGCAAGCGGAACGTTTCGTACAGATTGCCAAACGAGCACTGCATAAATTAGAGGGGAGAGTGGCGATATATCACAGAAAATCCGTTTAGTGAAACATGTTCTTCGAGCTACACCAACTTCCTCAGGAGACTCTCCATATGTCATTATGTTCGGAAGGGAAATACGAACAAGATTGGCTGCCAAGATCAGAGCAGTTCCTAAACCACCCCCCAGACAGCCTCGACACGGTACAGACGGGAGAGAGTTCAGTCCCGGAGCCAGAGTCCAAGCAAGGGACTATTCGGTATCGAAAACCAAATGGGAGTTTGGCATTGTAGTCCGCCGTCTCGGACAGCTACATTATCAGATTAGGACAGACAGCGGACTCCTGTGGATCCGACACCTGGACCAGCTACTCCCTGCTCCTCTGATTCACGGCGGAGGCGTGTCACATATTTGATTTGAATGGTTTCTTAGTTACAGTTGTTGATGACTTGGACTGTCATTCTAAATATATGTTTATCCTAATAAGATGATGTACATTTTATTAATTTAATTACTTAACAAAGATGATTGGTTTTTATCAATGTTGTTAACCCCAAGAACGGCACGAGTCTAAAATAAGATTAAATCACTTTGTGACTGATCTTATTTCCATAATTACCTCCATTTCTTTGTCGTAGTAGGATTAATTTCGGAACGTCGCCTCGTAGAAATCATTACCTACGCAGTAATATCGCGATTGCTTGATGTTGAACCCAACTTCCTCGAATAGCTCATTCAAAAGGACTTATAGAAATTGAATGAGCGAAGTCGTCACAAATAGAATAAAGGTCCTGCTGTCCAAATGACGCTTGGAAATAATGCGACGCAAGTATATAAATCGATTCTGGTATGCTTAGGTTGGTGGGGTTTTGGTGGCGCCCCACTAATGAAAGAAAGAAAAGAAGAAAGAAAATACACTTATTCATAACACGAGACACAACAATATAGTACAAATAGACAATTATTATGGTTGTGAAACTTGTGAATCGGACACTAACTCAGCATAATGCTGAAGCGTTGAAACACCCCAGCGCTAATTTTCAATCGACTTCAAAAAAGGAGGAGTTTCTCGAATTTTTAAAGCACACCTATAGCGATTTTGGCATTTTTAACAACAACTCAAGTAAGTATTGACATTTAGAAAGTATCATTTGGTGAACTGGACCTGATAAAGAAGACTGTAGGTACCGGTACTCTGTTATAAAATAATATAACTATGCCGTGTTTGAGCTTCGTGGGATCGTTGTGAAAACTATGAAAAAAATAAATTATAAAAAATTGAACCGACTTCAAGAACTTTGAAAATAATTATCTATTAGTGTGAAGTCGGTGCCTCAGCACGAGCCAGCAAGAGTGATCGAAGCCCAATATATATTTAGCATGGAGATGAGGTAGACGACTATATACAACACCGTAGTTTTGAAATCGGTTCCATTTTTTGTTAAACTTTTTGTAAAAGAGCTTAATACAGTAATTATAATTAATAAAGATACTAACCTAAGAGTCACTTTACCTCGACTGGCATCGAATTTGTCTTCCTTAGCAGATAATCAGTTTCCTCTTCATTCTGTATTAAAAACAACGTTATGACTCTTATATTTCTTCTCAGACAAGGATATTCCTAAAGATCGGGCTATCATCCTAGAGTGTCACAAAGAAGGCGACCGCATCTTGACGGTTTTCGGCTCCATCATCGGCTCCTGTGGTGTCTGCTTCATTAGCAAGCCTATTCTAACCTTCGTTATCGAGTACTTCAGTAATGACGGAGCTGAGCCATTGCTTCCATTTCCCGCTGTGTAAGAAAAAACAAAATATTAAAAGAACTAGCTGTAGCCCGCGACTCCGTCCGCGTAGAAGTCGTTTGTCGCTATTCTGCGGGAATTATACAGTTATCCGGGATAAGACCTATGTTATGTCCTTCCCAGGAATTAAAACTCTCTATATACCGAATTTCGTCGGAATCGGATCAGTAGATCCAGAGATTATATTCCACACAAACTCACAAACTTTACCTCTTTATAATACGAGTACCTATTATAAGTAATAGGTTTAGATTTGAATTTGACCCCATTCTACAGATTTTGGAGACGGGTGCATCTTTCCACCCCACACCCCAGTCGGATATTAGCCAACTAATAACAAATTTATAATTGAGAAATAAAGAATTGCGAAACAGAAGCGGCATAGGGGCCACATTGCTCGCAGGACTGATGGCCGATGGGGTCAGAAGTGTCTCGAATAGTGTCCGCGGACCGGGAGATGAGCTGTCGGTAGGCCTCCAACAAGATGAAGCGACGACCTGGTTAAGATCGCGGGATCGCGGTTGATGCGGAAAGCACAAGACCGGTCTGAGTGGGGAGCCTTAGCGGAGGCCTATGTCCAGCAGTGGACGTCTTTTGGCTGACATGATGATTATGATGATGAACAAATTTATAAATGAATGGGTTAGCCGCTGTTTCACAGGATGCGTCAGGCCCAGGAGTAACCCTTCTCCACCCATAATTTGCTTACCCAGTTGTTGGTGCTGACAGGTGCGGTTTCTGGCGTTGTCTCTACCGCCTGCACTTTGCTATATTATGGATAACTTTCCACTTACATTAACTTTAAGTAAATAAGTGTCACAATTTGGATTTTACTTACAAAATGAGGCTGTCACAATATTATATTAACAAAATGTTTATCGGTAAGGCATCGCGTGACTCTTTAAGTTCATGTTAGTCGCTGAGGGCCAATTCAGCCGCAACACGCATGCCAGCTTAGGTTGAGTACTTGATTAATCTTTGTGTTTAACATACTAAATGACTTAATATTTAACTCTCAAAAAGGGGTTATTAAAGCTTGGTGTCTGCCTATTCTTTTGCACGCACTGTCGACTATATAGTCTATATAATATACCTACCTGAACTTCCATCCGCTGGCGTTCGTGTCGTCATAATGTGTTGTATGTTTTTATATGTTTTAGTTTTTAAATGGGTCCCACTGAAAAACAGCGGCTTGCCATAACACTATGCTGAGTGGGGTCCACTTTATACGATTCGATGTTATTTTTATTTTTTCCATCTAATGTATTTTTATGTGTATCGAATATGTGTGAATAAATGTTTCTCAAACTCAAACTCACAACATTTATTGACAATAAAAACACACACTCTCTCTCTCTCTCTCTCTAAATGTAAAATAAATAACGGATGGAAATAACGTACGGAACAAATGGCTGACTGATTAACATATAAACAAATACTCGTAGATTACATTTTAAGGGCTTATGGTACGTATAGGCTTAAAATTTGGAATAGCTGTCTCGGTGTTGGTTTAAAAAGCAAAATTTCCTAAAGTCACCCGAAACGGAATCTGTCGTAAGCACATGACGAAAATAAAACTGGTCGCTCTAGGCCTCTGTGATCATCTACAGGTCGAAAATACAAACTGAGACATGGATGCACAGAAAAACCAGAAAAAGAGACCAGCGCTGGAAATCGAACACAGATCCTCAGCATTCCATGAGAGCGAAACCTAGATGTCTCTAGTGCTGCTGCTTTTCGATATGGTTTTTACGGGATGACTGTAAAAGTAACAAATTTGGAATTGAAATAAAAAATACTACAAATAACCAATCATATAATCAACTAACAGACCCTGAAGCTCCGTTTCCACCAGGTATGTGCGAGGAATGTGTTTCTCATGAACCAATAGAAACGCTTCATTTACCTCGCCTCGCTCTGCTCAGCTGTTTCCACCAGAGATGTGCTCGCGGATAGGTAAATGAAGCGATTCTATTGTCCATGAAATTACATTCCTCGCAGCGCATCCTCGTAGATCTTTCGTGGAAACGCAACCCAAGACTTCGGTTTTATTTCATTTAAGAGCGTTTTACAGCTGCTGAGCTGGCAACGTTGCATTTTTGTTAGTTTTTTTTCCATAAAAGTTAATTATTCCATAAAAAAAATATGAAAATTAAAAATGAGGTCTGTTAGACATATTCTTAATGTATAAAGTTAATGTGTCCACTGCAATAATTATTCGTAATAGACTTTTATTTTCTTTAAAAACCGTTAATAAACATTTGTTCGTTTTTAATACTTATACCGGGTGTGGCTTGTAATACGAGCAAAAAATTAAAACATAGATCGTCCTCGTCAAACTAAACAACGTCAAAATAAATAATGGAGTCTTTGAATTTTCCTTTTTTCATACAAATTAAATACTGCTATCAATGTACGCCATCCTTGAATACAACTGACGTCGCCTGTCACGCTACAAACATCAAGCATTTTGCTTTACATTGCTTCTTCGAATAAACTTAAAAGTGTAATAAAAATAAAAATAAACTAATTGTTTTTAAAAGTCGCTGAACTAATGTTGTTCAGTTTGAGGAGTATGATCTATGTTTTAATTATTTGCTCACATTATAGGCCACATCCGGTATATTAAGAACAGTTCTCGGCTTTGGTCTGCCACATTTTTAATTTTCATTATTTTTATATGGAATAGTAGAGAAAAACTATCAAAAATGCAACGTTGCCAGCTCAGCAGGTATAAACGCTGGCGTCAGTCCAGTCTATCACTCTGGTTTTGTGCTATTCACATCGGATTAACGAATATTGTTGCAAACGTTTAATTTTTATTAGTTTGGGCTATCTGTCCGTCAGTCTGAGAGGATGGAATTGACGTCATCCTGACCAGAATGATAGAAAGAACTGATGCCAGGATGAGCATGTAACCGATGTCTAAAAGGCGCCAATCACAACTAATGGCGCAGGCAAACTTTACACGCCGCGAAATTAAGATAAAATTACCCTCGTCTCGTGTCTACAACACTGTCGTAATCATACAGCACTTTACAAAGGATTAAATTTTAATTGGCTATTCTAATATCCCAACGCTTCCGCAATTACACATTAAAACTCAACTAATTTAAATAGATCAGATAGGCTTTAAAAGTCATAAAATCCCTTTCCATGCGTTTTACTGGCTTAATGGGAAATTTCTGGGGCTTCTTCAGAATGAAACGCAGGCTAAGAGTAACAATGAAATAACTTTATTATAATTATAGGAATGTGTAGGTACGTTATTGTATTTAGCACGAAACAGTACAGTGTATCTGTTATTGCATGCATGACTTGGTTATTCATGCACATCGATTTGTATTATTTATTAATATATTCTTTAAAATAGACAATGCATTAAATAAAAAAAACTATACTAGACTAAAAAACTTACATAAAAAAAACAAAAAAAAACTAAAACAAGTTACTTGAAGAGTATCCCTAAAGGGGCTCCTACACGGGCCATATTTTCACTGCAATATGTGGCCGGAAACTATTGGTGTCCCTGTCTAACATGTGAGTAAGAGAGGGACACCAATAGTTGCCGGCCACAAATTGCAGTGAAAATATGGCCCGTCTAGGAGCCCCTTTAGGCAAGGTCCCGAGTCCCGAAGATGCTGTCGGCGTTTCCTCTTTGAATAGCTAAGCTAAGTCTTTGTCCGAGGAAGCTGCCAGCTCTTCGTTCACTTGTGACCTGTGACGTCTTAAAGCACTAGGACACCACGGACTAAGATTTGTATTATGACGTCGTATATTTATTGGGTAGTACCTATAGTATTCCTTAGGCCGAATGAAGCCGTGGTGGCCTAGTGGTTTGACCTATCGCCTCTCAAGCAGAGGGTCGTGGGTTCAAACCCCGGCTCGCACCTCTGAGTTTTTCGAAATTCATGTACGGAATAACATTTGAAATTTACCACGAGCTTTGCGGTGAAGGAAAACATCGTGAGGAAACCTGCACAAACTGCGAAGCAATTCAATGGTGCGTGTGAAGTTCCCAATCCGCATTGGCCCGCGTGGGGACTGTGGCCCAAGCCCTCTCATGCTGACAGGAGGCCTGTGCCCAGCAGTGGGACGTATATAGGCTGGGATGGATGGATGGATAATCATCAAAGAATCAGAACGTCAGATAGTGGCGGAAGCATAGTTGACGCCCGGGGCGGATTACTACAGAGCATCATGGCACTCGTCTCTCAAAAATAAGACGTTCTTCTTATAACACGTCGTGCAGAAGCACGTCTTTGTCACCCCCTGAACGAGAACGAGAACGGCAGTGACAGAGCTACTTTCTTATTTATATCAGTACTAGCTGTTGCCCGTGACTCCGTCCGCGTAGTATTCGTTTATCGTTATCCCGCGGGAACCTTGCAATTTTCTGGGATAAAATCTATTCTGTGTCCTTCTCTGGGACTCAAACTATCTATACATCGAATTTCATCTAAATCGGTTTAGCGGTTTAGATGTGACTGAGTAACAATCATCCAAATATCCAAACCTCCAAACGTCCAAACATCTCCACAAACTTTTACATTTAAAATATTAGTAGGAAGGATAGAAGGGAATTTCAGGGTTCCGGAGCCAAAATGGCAAAAATGGAACCCTTATAGTTTCGCCATGTCTGTCTGTCTGTCCGTCCGTCCGCGGCTTTGCTCAGGGACTATAAATGCTAGAAAGCTGTAATTTTGCACGAATATGTATGTAAACTATGCCGACAAAATGGTACAATAAAAATTTCAAAAATATTTTTTTTAGTGTACTTCCCATAGACGTAAAGTGGGGGTGTTTTTTTTTTCTCATCCAAACCTGTAGTGTGGGGTATCGTTGGATCATTAGGGGGTTGCTAAAGCGATTTTTCGATTCAGTGATCTGTTTGCAAAATATTCAACTTTAAAGTGCAAATTTTCAATAAAATCGAGCGCCCCCCTCTAAAATCTAAACCGGTGGGTGGAAAATTTTGAAAAAAATCAGAATGGTTGTAAGTTTATCAAGCTTTCAAGGAAAACTATAACGGCTAAGTTTGCTTGAGAATTATTAGTAGTTTAAGAGTAAATAGCAGCCTAAGGTACATACCTAAACTTGGAAGATTCCGTATAAAATACGAAATCTTTAGAAAAATATTACTTATAATAATCCCGTAATGGCTACGGAACCCTATTTTGGGCGTGTCCGAAACGCTCTTGGCCGGTTTTTTTAAGTGTATCAACCTTGTTCCAGGTGATGACGTCAGCTCTTTCGTACATCACTTTCTTGCAAACAATGTCCGAGTGAGACCGCAAATACAGCTGACAAGGAAACTAATCCCACACCCGCATACTTCACGAAGTATCACAGCTGCACAATCAATGCTAGAAGTACAGTCATCAACAAATCTAAGAGCGTTTTAGAATTTTTTCCAGTTTTGTATCAAAGTAATTGTTGTAGTTTGTAGTTCATTGATATGGACCTCCGCAAAGTAAAGCCTGATTCAATAAATGAAAATATTTGTATCAATTATGATATTAATAGAAAATTTCTATTCCATGCATATTCCCAATTGTGACTGACAACAATAATGCTACCATCTAATGGTCGATGTTCAACATCTTTGTGCTCATCATCATCATCATGGTGGTCTTTTGGTTATCCAATCTTGGATGTAGACTTCTTCCCTCTTCTTCCACTCTTGGCGATCTTGTGTCCATTTCATCTAGTCTCGACCTCCGTGCCATCGAATGTCGTCCATCCAGCGCTGCGATGGTCTGCCGCGCCCCCGAATATCCGCTCTGGGCTCTGGGTCTCCAATCAAAGACTCGTCTTGTCCAGCAACTCGTCCATTCTCGCAATGTGTTCTGCCCATGTCCACTTTTTCTTTGCTATGACAGCCATGATGTCTTTCACTCTTCTCCATCTACATCTTCCACATCTATCTTCTTATAATTATTTATATTCTATCTGTATACTACAGACGTTATATTGATATTCCATACATCTGCCAAAGAAATCACCAAAATTTATTATGAAAAGGTCTCAGCTTGGTACACAGTTCAGTTTCCTCTACTGTACAGCGTAATCCTGAATAGAAAATTCAGACGAAAAAAAATTACAAGGCTGTCAAGCTAAAACAACCATCTGCTGGAATATTCCTAATTAATTTTAAAAACATATTGTATAAAAACAACTTTATTAAAATTTTCGATGGCTACAAAACCTTTTACAATTTTCTCCTTATAAACCACAATTTTCTCCTTATAAACCAGCAAACAAGACAAACAAGCAACAAAGGATGGAAAATTCCATTCTAACCTAATTTACCTCTCATTTGCAAGGCGAAATGACTTGTCGAATTGTTAATGTTATTTTTAATGACGCAGCCTGTCCTATCTTAGAACAGGTGCTTTTTACAAGCTTATATAATCTGTAACGTTAGTTTGTAAGTATTAGCTTTTACCCGCGGTTTTGCTCTCGTCAATCATTTCCCATTGGATTTCGCAAATACCTAAACCCCTCGGAAATTAATTCCCAAAAATTATATCGTGTTCTTCATCAACATTGTACTTATAAAACATGTGTCATTATCAAACCCGGGCTGGCATCTTTGAGTTACCCGAAATTCATGTTAGATTTTACATTCAAAATTTACCACAAGCTTTACAATCGAGTCAAAATATTGTGAGGAAATGAGATGACAAACGAGCAAGTAGTCTCCTGATGGTAAGAGATCACCACAGCCCAACCAAGTGGTATTGCAGACGCGTTGCCAACCTAGAGGCGCTGTACATTCTTCATACAAATAATTTACGCCGTCGCTATCGAGTACGGTCACTGTAAATTCATGTAGTGGTACAAGCTAAGGAGTGGACGCTCTGCCGGCTTCTGTGTCCCCGTTTCGCTACAATCTGGCCGTCTTCAAATCTAGGGTGAAGGGCATTTATTAGGTAAGCGTGCTCAACCTTAGTCCTCATACATCTTCGCTTATTCAGGCGTGCTTGCGTGATCAAAGGCAAGCCTATTTTTGTGTAAATAAAGGATGAGCGAGTAAGTTGTTGGTAAAGAACCAGTCGCAATCAATTCAGACTGTATCCAAATATCTTCCCAAATAGTGACCCTCTGTTTGTACAAGCTTCGTTCGTTGCGGCTGGATGGAGAAGGCTAATCCCGCGAATTCGTGGAGAAACCTCCGGAAGTCAGATTATGCCTTTCGCAATATGTATGGGCGTTTGGTGGCGTTACAACATACGATTTTATCGTGGTTTTTTTTACACCTATGTACCTATTTATTCGGGGGCTATGGTGAGAGCTATGCTCGGAGTTTCTTTGCGTGATAAAATACGGAATACGGAAATTCGCCGAAATACTTTAGGCTCCGATATAGCTCGAAGAATATGCGAGTTGAATTGGCTAAAGACATACCTTGCAGAACAAACTATTGAGGGTGAGAGATTCTCGAGTGACGACTATGAACGCGAAGGAGAGCCGATAGCAGGCTTCCCACTAAATAGACATCGCGAGAATTGCTGACTGATGATACAAGTGGTGAGTTGTCGTTCATTATAGCGTTATAAGGGACCTTTTTTCAAAAGTGGACGTCTTCCAGCTGATGATGATGCCGACATTGTGTTGCAAACCTTCAAACTTTGTACAAAACCTTATCTATTTTTATTGAGAAAAATAATGGATTAGTTGACCAACTCCCCCGGGTAAGATTGATTGTAGTCTAATGCGTCGCGACCACCGGCATGCCCGCCAAACTAAAGGGTTGGGAGATTGATATTCTTGTTAACTGCAATGTCATATTTTTTTTTACTTCACTTAGACTGAGGCACAGGATGCTGTTTTGTTTGGATGAATAAATTAAATCGATTACGTAGATTTTTAGTTTTTCTAGAACGGATGTGGTAAAACTTTTGCTAAAACGGAGTTTTATTAGAATCTAATCAATACTTTGATATTTTCATGCCTCTTCTTAATCCCCTTTGGAGCAAAGAAAGCAAAATAATCACGTATTTTTCCATTTTTCTTTTTATGAGTTAGACGGACAGATGGACAGTTCGTAGGACCTAAATATTATAAGGCCTAAATTGCATAAATATATTTCGTTGAGGTTGAATAAATTTTTGCGTGTCTTAACAACAACAGCCTGTCAATTACTTCCGGTTTCCATTTTCCAAGTGAATGATGGATGACGCGGGTCAAATTTTAGCTAAACATTTCGAGGGCTTGGCCTAATTACACTGAGCCCACGCATTACAATTTTAGTGAACGTAATAAATGTGAAACAACAAGTTTAGGGAACTTTTCGATTCACGAAATTAACATACGACGCCTCATCAATTTCAGTCCCTGTCTTGCGAATCTTACGTCCCTCTGTTGGGCACAGGCTGGGGCCGCGAACGCTAAACGCGAAAGTGCGCGCGCGTGTGTGTGTGTGTGTGTGTGTGTGTGTGTGTGTGTGTGTGTGTGTGTGTGTGTGTGTGTGTGTGTGTGTGTGTGTGTGTGTGTGTGTGTGTGTGTGTATTTTTGTTATTCCTTCACGTCAAAACGGCTGGACGAATTTTGATGAAATTTGGCATGTAGATAGCTGGACATCTGGAATAACACATAGGGTAACCACGTAATAGGGATAAAATCTCGAAATTTCATCCGCTGATTATAATCATAAAATTTGGCACGGTTGTTTAATGCAATGCTAATAAAGACCACGATGCAATTTTTGGGAATTCCAACGGGAATTTGGCATTAGTCTAAAAAAACAATGTTTATTACAAGCTTTTATTTAGTTTCACCTCTCCCGGTTGTCTGTCTGTCTGTCTGTAATCAAATCTTGCAAGTTACATTCGACCAACGTCCAGTAGTTGGATTGACTTGAAATTTGGTATAAGTAATTATGTAAATTGTGTGACAATACAATAATCGGGCAGTCACATCCTGGTAGTCCGGCCAGGATCGTCTCCGCAGGACGGAACTCTTCAACGGGTAATAGGATCGACTTGAAATTTGGTATGCAAATGTAGTTTGGGTGGCAATGCAAGGATAGTCAACAAAAAGTACAGTTGGCAGAAAAATAACATTTTTACGAAAAACTTTTTTATTTCATAAAATTGGCCAATTTAAGACATCTATTTCAAGGATTTTGGTTTTAGTTGTTTTTTTCCCATTAATAACATACCGGAATTATACTAACCATAGTTGCCATGGCTTTAAAAGCTACGTTTATCTTTGCTCGTCAGAATTATTAAAAAAAACGTAGTGTCATCTGTCACCTGTCAGTATTAGGATTAAGCGGTTTAGTTACATAACGTTTATTTACGATGAAGGTCAAACAAAGGTCAAACGTTATTTTCCAATTATATACACACGATCATTTAGTATTTTTTTTTTACTAAAATGTGATAAAATGATTTAATAAACAAAAGTGCATTAAGATAACAAACAAAAAGTTGGAAAGCCCCCGACTTTGTCACTTCAAAGTTCAATATCTCAAAAACAGCTAAGCCGATTTTGATAAAACATATCTAAGAACCATCGCTAAAAAACCTGCTTTCAATTAAAAAAAACTCATCCAAATCGGTTCACCCGTTTAAGAACTACGGTGCCACAGACAGACAGACTGACACACACAGACACACAGATATACTTAGCGGTCAAACTTATTACACCCCTCTTTTTGCGTCGGGGGTTAAAAAGTGATCAATGCCAATTTTTAAAACACTAGTTTTTAAATACTCTTAGTTTAAAACAGTGCAGGTTTTAAACATGACCCCGAGTAATGTCACACAATAAATCCTTTGAGCGCTGAATAATTTCCCTCGTGCCTCGTACAAGAGACGCTGCCAAGGAAATTGCCCGGTAAAGGCTTAACAAGATCTCTACCGGTTTAATATTGCAGTTTATAAAATAGCATGCAAAACTTAATTTCATCACTTTTTAGGGTTCCGGAGCCAAAATGGCAAAAACGGAACCCTTATAGTTTCACCATGTCTGTCCGTCCTTTCGCGGCTTTGCTCAGGGACTATCAATGCTAGTAAGCTGTAATTTTGCAATAATATATATGTAAACTATGCCGACAAAATGGAATAATAAAAAACACAAAAAAAAATTTTTTTTTTAGAGTAAGTACCTCCCATAGACGTAAAATGGAGGTGATTTGTTTTTCTCATCCAACCTTGTAGTTTGGGGTATCGTTAGTATAGGTCTTTTAAAACCATTAGGGGTTTGCTAAGACTATTTTTCGATTCAGTGATTTGTTTGCGAAATATTCAACTTTAAAGTGCAAATTTTCATGAAAATCGAGCGTCCCCCCTCTAAAATCTAAACCGGCTCGATCAATTATGTTTTTTTTTATTTGGATCGTAAAGTATTAATGGCAGAACAACGTTCTCGGGTCAGCTAAAAAAGTACCTACCTTCTGGCAATTATGTCTTTTATCTTGAGCAACTTCGTCTTCGTCTTCTATGTTAATTGGAAATTATTCAGCGCAATTTTCCAATTATTCCGTTAGTTGTGTTTTCTGAAACTGTTTAGTTAATTCTTAGTTTATCTTGTTCATCAATACGTAGAGTTAAACCAGTTCCATTATGTAAATAGCGCGTAATGAAATATGAAGTTTACACAGAGTTGCGTTTAGTGAAATATATTACCATGAATAATTGCGCGATACCCTTACTATTTGAATAAACATAATTATGCAAAGTTGTTGTCATTATATTAGTAATTCTTTAGGAATAATTTTAGTTTTCTGAACCTCAAACAGAAAAAATGGAACCCTTATGGGATCACTTTGTTTTCTGTCCGTCTACTAACCTCTTTATTGTTTCCTTATAAAGCATCAAAGCGTAAGAACTCCACAGACCAAGGATTTCGACACGGAACACGGGACCAAGTCTTATTCTGTGCCTAACCCTGTATTTCTACTTTAGGAAAATTAATTACATACAAACTTTATTGTAACAACTAATATACTCCAAAAAAATCACACGGAAAACCACAGGCAAAAATACTATTGATGAAAATGGACATATTTGGATATCCTTAGCTGATTCTCTAAGTTTCCTGGAAAGGTCTTGGATGGTAAAGAGCAAAAGCTTGTTTATAATGTTTGCATTGAACATTATACGGAAATCACAGAATCCTTTCGCGACAATCTTAAGTAGAAAGTAAATAAACCGCTGGAAGATTCTGTTGAGCTATTTCGGAGGGTCAGCCTCCTGGGAGTGGAGACATCTGTTAGGACGGACTACGGCCTAGAAAAAGATTTTAAGTACCAAATGTTTAACATTTACCGTCTGTACAATGATACAGCCTAAGCGTCAAATTCAAGATACTGCAACACAAGCGGGAAACGAATTGCGTAATGACTAATGATATACGCCCGGAAATCCGAACATTTTGCAATGGTCAAAGAGTCCAAATACGAAGTTACGTACATAGACAGATCAAATGGGAATTCGGCACCGTCACTAAGATTCTAGGAAGACTACATTACGAAGTAAGGACTGATGCAGGCGAGATTTGTAAACGGCACCTGGACCAAATGCTATCTACTGTAATTGCAAGGGAGGACTGATGAGAAGCTCCACATCATCCAAATTTGCGGGGAAGGTGTGTCTATGACATTGGATTGTTTTCTTTCACTTGTCATTGTGATTGATTTGCTAATTAAAATATGTTACTACATAATTTGAATTATAGGTTCGGTCCTAACTCATAATATCAGAACTATTATTATTATTTGGAAAAGCCTTAGGGCCAGTACCGACGAACTGCATTCCGACTGCAACGTAATCGCAACTGCCGACTGCCCATATATTTTTCGTTGCAGTTCAATTGCAGTCGGCAACTGCACTCTGACTGCAATTGAACAGTATGGGTCGGCAGTTGGCAACGTTGCAGCTGCAGGAGCTCCCGACCGAGCCGTCTGAAAGTCATCACATCATCACTTTTAACGAAAGAATGAAACTATTAGAAGGCTTGACACCTACGTTATGTCCATACGTTGGAAAGGCGTAAGGCCCTTGCTAAGCAAAATGTACGCAATGTGACATAAAAAAATTATGATTTTCAGACTTTTACTTATTAATTGTGTAATAAGTGCTGCCTTTGTACCTTTTTCTAGGACAACCGAAAAATATACGGCCGGAACTACCCTATAGATTTTTCGGTTACGGCATTTTTATGGAGACATCTTATTTAATGGGAACTATATTTACTGTCACTTAAATTTAGATTTGTGACTAAACTGCGATACCCTAATTATTATATCTATCCCTACGAAATATTATTGTTCATCAAATTAATCAAATCTGTCTCTAAGTATGAGGCATCAGATTAATGTAAACCTGTATCCTAAATTATACTTTGATCATCAAAATTCGATCACCAAAATAATAGATCTGTCACCTAATAAATAGATCAGTTCCTTAATTCGATGCTTCTACCTACTCTACTAAGGCAGGTCTGGTTAGGTACGACGACGAGCGAAGCGAGGAGTAGTGTTAGGTAGAACTGCGAGCCTCAGTGTGAGCCGAGCGAGCAAAGCGAGCGTGATTATGATGAATATAAAGTTTGGTAGAAGGTACTTGAGTCTTGGATGTTTGTATTATTTAATATATATGTTGTATATCTACCCGTTGTTTAGCATCTTAGACACACTTTGCTTTGTTTGGGGTTGGGTCAATTGGTGTAATTTTGTGAGAATTATTATTATTATATTCATTCATTTTATATCATTATCGTCAAATTTCAGTTCAATTATTTGATGATCAATTTTATTTTCCAGTGATTATAACAAATTTTTAGGAAGCCATTTCTATATTGTTTGGTGATTCAGTTTTAGTGACACATTTATAATTTTGGGAACCCAATAAATTATTTGATGATCAGTATTATTTTCGAGTAATTTTTAAATAATTATTTAGGTAGGTATCCGTTTTAATTTTTAATATTATTTGGTGATTCAATTTAGATGACAGATTTACTATTTTAGGAACAAATAGTATTTATTAGGTCGCCGAAAACGCATTTATTAGGTGATCAATAAAATCATACCCTTTTTTAATGACTATATCTTTTGATTGCTTAACTTAGAAGTTTAATTTTTTCACAGCTTCAAGATGAAGCAGACCTGATAATAATATTAATTTCAGCTTGACACCTCCATCAGTTGCCAGACGGACATAAAAGTGATTCTAGTTATAAGAGTACCGTTTTTTCATTTTGAGGTGTAGAAATTTATAATGACACACATTACTTTTGCCACGTTTAAATGTTTGACTTACGTCTATTTTAACGCTCGACTACGAGTTTCGTATTATTAATGGCGTAGCAATAAACACCCTAAAACAAGACCTTTATTCCATTATGTACCTGTCAACTTTTATTCTCGCAAGAACGATAACTTCCCGTGAAAATAACATGCCCGCACTTCACCGTGTTTAATTCGAGTCGGAATTGTTTTCAGAGCAACGTGTGGAAGAGATAAAAGCGCGCAAACGGGAGTTTCTTATTATGTATTTTTTATACTGTGGGTGAGTCTTGGCTATGAAAAAAAAAGAGAAATCGCTGGGCATACCTCTGGTTGGGTGTTCCCTTCTTTCGCAGAATATCGTTTCGCAGAAACTGTTTGACATAGTATTTGGTCCTTGTATTTTTCCTTCAAATATTATTGTTTCATCAACTATTTACTTGAATGAAACATATTTATTAGAAAAACAATTCGATGAATTTTATAATCTCATTTTTTTATTTAACAAACTTATCGAAATGTAGAATTATTTTTTAACAAATATTGTTTGTTCGGTGTAATACGTTAGAAATCGCAACCAAAAAGTAGGTTAGGTTATAACAGCGACCCCGTTAGAAACGACTTCCTGCCAGAAAATTTGGTTAGTTTAGGTTAGAACTGCGTGCGACCTCACCAGAAAACGAATTACTTAAATGTTTTTCTTGCTAATAATTTGATATTAACTAAATAATAAGAGAATAAAGAATATTTGATTTGTTATTCTATAAAATGAAATTGTTAAAAATAAATTCCCTGTTAAAAAAATACTATCCCAGAGATAAATTATGTTGTTCTGTGTTAAATAATTAACACACTCGTATATCTGTATGTCACAGTTGTTTTATTTCAAAGGTAGTGTAAGTTACGCCCTTTTTGGTACCTACCCACCGTAAGAATGTAACTATCCGAAGTGGTAGGAGCGGGTGATAAATATTCTATCGCCAAACAAACGTGTTTTGGGCGGGACGGAATAAACGATGTCTTTATTAGTACCTGCGAGGCGGAGCAACACTGTTAGGTATAGTGAAAATGTGGGTTGTTGATGGTGGATATACTCATGTTCACCACCCCGCGTTGTTTTTTCTATCCATTTTGCAAACTAACATGTGCATTTATTTCGACAAATTATTGCCTATATATATGTCTATGCCATGTCGGCAATCAATCTTGAGAGACCTACCTCTACCTACCCTACTTCTTGTGGTTGGATTTGATTTGAAACTTACCAATAAGCATTGCAGCATTATGTAGTGAGAATATAGTCGGCAAAAAGCTTGTGTCTAAATGATTTAACCAAAAAAAAAATATGAATTTTAATTAAAGTTAACTAAACTGAAAGGACCTATACATACATACAGTGCCATCCACGAAGACGCGTGATTTTTGTCAAAATTAGACATTGTACAAGAACCACGGCATGCGTCATCGTGAATGACACTACCTATAATTTGATGTTACAATAATTTTTGTTTTTGACTTGGTTTATAAATGTATAGATTAAGTAAGTAGTTATGTTGTGTTTCTGGGTCACAAGCCTACCTAGGTACCTACTACTTATTAAAATGCATAGAATTAAACACAATCCATAATGGCTACTTGATATAAACCATAATTTTCTCGTAATAAATTCACAACTTTACTAAATTTTCATGAATAGAATCTAACTTAATCAATTGGCAATCTGTAGATTATAATGGCATGATTAAAAAGATTGTCTATTTTACCAAAAACGCTGTTACTCATTAGAATAGGTTGTAATATAGATCTATTAAGGTACATTAATTTAATTACAAATTATTTTCTTACTCAGAAAGCCGTATTTACGTGTGTGTTAATAATAGCGCTGAGTATTGTTTCGTTTTCGGCAAAATTTAAAATTGATTGCTGCATGACGCGTCTGAAATGGAGGCTTTTGTTCCCATGATTGTGCCCTGTAACCAAAAAATGCCTGGACGTTTTTTTGACAAATGAGGTTGTTGTGTTATTATTTAAATTAATGGCGTAGTAGGTACGATATTTATTGCGAAACAAACTTGCTAAAAAAATGATTTTGCTTTCGCTCACATTTTCAATAAAGGAGGAGATTCTAAATTCGGTTGTATTTTTTTAATGTCTGTTTCCTCAGAACTCAGTCATTTAGAAATCGATTGTTTTTTGTTTTGGGCAATTTAAATTTGGCGCAAAAGTCCTGAAAAAAACTCTTTTAAGTCTTTTTTTTGGTAAAATTATTCAAACGATTATTTTGTGAGACGTTGCATATTTTTTTGTTGCGTTAATTGTTTGAATGAAATTATTAGGATGATATTTTTCATCGTTGTGTTGTCGTCAAAAGCTTTTTCTTTAGGAATTTGGAGGGTTAATGAGATGCAAATTTTCCTCCCTGGAGCTTTTTAGCATTACGAGTTAAGATTTTGGGATAGCGAGCTATATATCCTTGATTTGCTCGTTAGTGGGACTTATTTTATAATAGGTGTTATTTTGAGATTGGCTTATGGATAGAGTAAAGTAAAATATTGGGAATTCAATTCTAACAATTTCTTTTTGAGTAATTACGGATGGTTGCCTACAAGAACGTATGAGTAAGTCGCCGCTTGTATCCCTCATATGTTGATGCATGACATTTCAGTTTTCGTTTTATCAAGAAATAAAAAAGAAATAAAGTTAAAAATGTCTATGATATTTTTGAAAAACTGCTTATTACAAAAACATGGCTCAAGGTAAGTAAGTAAATCTTTATTTGCTAGAATACGTTTACAAGATCTTAAGTAATTATATTACAGTCACAGTATTCAGCCGACAGCTCGACATGCAATTTTTTTTAAAACAATCGTGATTCAATAAATTATATTAAATGAGTATAAATATATCCATGTCATCGTTGAATTAAAATAACAAAATTAATGAAATAAATAAAGCTTTTGAATTTAACAATGTTAATTTTAAAATAAATAAAATGTCAATAAATTCGATTAGACATTTTATGGTTTATATATTCATGAACAGTATAAAACAATATATAGGTATTTGACGTAGGTATTTGATACTCGATGTTTCTCATTACCTAGAAAGCCTGGTCGAAATGGGTCCACTATGCCATCCCGGATCCCTTTTAATGTTTTTTTTACGACAGGGACAAGGACACTGTATGACTATGAGTGATGGACGTTTTATTGAATTTTCAGCATTTACTGCTTTTACGTGTGCTGAATATCCATTTTGGAAGATAGGGACAGATCGTCTTTATATGCTCCATATAACTATCACTCGTGGAAAAATGCAGATATATAATCTTTATATAATAGTTATTTATGCAACTGTGTCGTAAATAGGGGGGTACGTTAATACGTAATGTGTTAATGTATAATGTTCTTTCTGTAAAAAAGGTTGCCTGGAAGTAATCGCTCTTAAGCGATAAGGCCGCCTATTGCTCACCTTGTAATTTTTTTCTCTGTGTATCTGTTTTCTGTATCGCTTACTATGTCTGGTGTACAATAAAGAGTCTTTGTATTGTATTGTATAAATTTAAAATACATATCGGTTGAAATACATACAATGGAAATACCGAAAATTTTAAAATATATGCATCAAAATATATAAAGTTATTTGACATAAGTTCTAAACGCATAAGCTTGAAATGCATAATGGTTCTTAGTCAAATGGCACAAAATGCATATGTTGATGATGTACATACGTTCATAATACATACAATTATTAAAAATAAATAGTTAAATGAAGTACCAATTAACATCTATTCAGTATATTTTCTATAATGGTTGAAATACATAATCGAAACTGAATTTTCACAAAGAAAAATGCATAGAAAACAATTATAAAAATAAATAATGAGTGTGTGTGTGTGTGCACGCGTGCGTGTGTGTGTGTGTGCGCGCGCGCGCGCGCGTGTGTGTGTGTGTGTGTGTGTGTGTGTGTGTGTGTGTGCTCTCTATTGACAGCAATGAACTTCAGACTCCAGCAATGCGGTATAGAATGCAAGAGGAAACCACTATACCATTTTCCCAAGGAAGTCGCATGTAGGTTCGCCACTGATGATGAAAGACCACAACTATTCTGTCAAAAGATTAGCAACTTAGAAGATTAGTTTATGCTGTCCTAAGTTACTTTATGAACTAGTTTACAATGACATGATTTTAGAAACCAAGAAATGGGGGTTTGCATTTAAACTAATTTCATTTAGTTACGTGACTAAATTTAAAACGACTAATATACAACTTAATAATAAAAATGGAACAAAATAACAATATTTCAATTAGTTAAGAATTAATTAGTTATTCACAAAGCACAAGACACACTCCTAAGCTGCGGCCGTGAGTGACCCTAACGATGTCGTCATCTCAGGGGCCCTTTTTGCAACGTAGGCTTCTATTACATGCCATCTGATGGCCGTTGGGGCCGAAAAGTTCTCAAAAGGAGGCCGCGGATCGGTAAACGCAGCGTAGAACATCCACCAACGAGATTATTGTAGAACTGGATTTAAGTAAAATATATAAGCAGAGTTTATTAAATCACAACACAAGAAAACAAGAGAGAATGACAATATAAATCAATGTCAATACAAATCTGTATAATAAACAGCAAGAACATGGAGTCGGCCAGGATTACAATAGGGTTTAGATTCCATGTAATAATGAAACCTACAACAGAGATAGACGGATGACCTGGTTAAAGCCGCGGGTTCACGGTAGATACAGCGGTCGTCTTATGGCTGATATGAAGATAATAATGAAGGAACAAAGAAACAAAAAGAAGGTTACTTTTACATACACGATATTAGTAAAGACCAGGGAGCATAACTTTCATCACGTCTTTCGTGACGTCATTATGACGTGAAGTCACGAATAGGATGTTTTTAAAACAAAACAAAATTACAACTCTGCAATGATTCTTAATAATTTAGTGGTGGTGTAATTTTAATATATTATGATGTGAATTAAATATTTTTCCTCGAGTAAATAAAACTACACAAGAATCTTCTTTGAAGAATAAACTGTTATTAAAGGTAATTTTTTTTTCTTCATGTAAATCAATTTTTTTTATGGCAATGTCTTTAAAAGTAGTTCTTTGCGTAAATTTTCTATAAATTCCAAATCCCAAAAAACCATCCATGAAAATTGACTACGTATCTGACATTGATTAAGTATATCAGTAAACTAAAGAGGTCTGGATAAAAACACTCTGTATTTAACTTGACGTCATATTTAATGTCTGTTATCGGCACCAACGTTACGCTCCCTGCTAAAGACTATTGTAATGTAACTTTTTCAAATTCTTAAACCGATTCCCACGAGACCCTGTATTTATAACGAGGATTTCTATGAAATGTAATCTAAAAAAAAGGAAAAATATGCCTACACAATTGATTAAAATCTGTTTTCCCTATTCGACTACAATGTTTTGTGTATATTTTTCCGCTTCCTTTACCCCCGGGACCCCGAGGGGTTCACCGGGGTTTCCTAATCACGTGGGCACAATGGGGTCGTCAGCTGGACGGACGCTGATTGCACATTCGTGGGTAAACAAGGTCATAAGATCATCTTTAGTCCTCTTTTCAATAAGCTTGTATGAGTCGTGGAATGGGGGCAATGCGGGACTGTAAGGAAGTCGGTCAGAGGTGTGTCAGAGGAACAAATTGTGTATGTAAATGCCAAGAGAAAACGGGTGTGGGGACTAAATGTAATATCCTAATCTCTTAATTCTAAGTAATGACCACAAGCAAGACAAATTATTGGTCCCAAAGGAAGAACAGCGCCGTTCGCAAGGCCGGCAATTTTTGCTGATGTGGGACCATTGCGTGACATACAACTTTCTTTAAATTTTTAATATCTTTTTGTTATGCTACGCTACTTTGTCACGAATAAATTATTTATATTTCTATAATTAGGACAAAGCACTCGAAAATATTGCAATTCGGTATTCAGACAGTTTGAATCCCAGGGAAGGACATAGGATAGTTTTTATCCCGAACCGTCTGTCCCAGTAGGCCCATGGGACAAGTGGCACGCGAGAGCGTGATCATGTAGTGATACATTGCGTGTTAATTTATTTTCTATAATAAAGACAAAAATGAGTCACATTTTTTTACGAAAATATACAAAAGTATTATTATTAGGGCCTTTACTAAGTAGGTACCCTTAAAGTTTGTAGTTTTATCACCAATGCACGCTGTATTGCCAATAACAAACTAACGATACGGTTTTTGTTTATAATTAATTCAGCCTGAAATTAAATAAAGTTGACATTACGACGTATTTTACTCCCTCGACTCCTACTCCTCAAAACTCCAAGGCTCTCTGTAAAAAGCCACGTCCGAGAAAAATCTGGAAGCATGTTAGATCCATTCCCAATTCCCACAGCATCTGAATATCTAGGACACGTCACTTACAATCCCGGACGGGAGCCGTCCCATTTCAAATGTACTTATGTGCTAAACAAGTTTGTTCAGTAATTCTGTAGTCAGTCTTGTCAGCCTTAACGGTCAGGTCTCGACTTTACGGAACTAGCGGTAGCGGTGAGCGGGGAGCGCAGATATTAAAACGTAATAGTATCTAAGTAATTAAGTTTATTGTCATCATCAGCCGGAAGACGTCCACTGCTGGACAAAGGCCACCCCCTTACAACGCCAAAATGTACAACAACTCGCCACTTGCAGCCACCGGCCCGCAACTCACACGATATCGTCAGTCCACCTAGTGGGAGCCCTACCAACGCTCTGTCCTCCGGTTCGCGGTCGCTACTCGAGGAACTTTCTCCCCTAAAGGAGAGAAAAGAAAAAATGAGAAAAAAGATAAAGGGTAGGTTAGGTTATACTTAATGTGGCTATATTGTTACAGAGCTTTATTTGCCCGAGCAAACAGCTAAGAAATAGGAACCAATTTATGTCAATTCGAATCTAAAACTACAAATTCGAAAATTGTTATCATCATCATCATCACCATCATCTCAGCCGAAGGACGTCCACTGTTAGACATAGGCCTCCCCCATAGACATCCAAGCGCTTTGGTTGGCAGCGGCCTGCATCCACCGTGAACCTGCGGCTTTAACCAGGTCATCCATCCATCTCGTTGGTGGACGTCCTACGCTGCGCTTGCCAATCCGCGGTCCCCACTCGAGAACTTTTCGGCCCCAACGGCCATCTGTTCTCCGTGCTATATGGCCCGCCCATTGCCACTTCAACGAGCTAATTCGCTTGGCTATGTCGGTGACCCTTGTTCTTCTACGTATCTCCTCATTTCTGATGCGATCCCGTAGAGAAACCAAAAGCATAGCTCATTACTACTTACGATACGAATCAACGTAACCGTCCAAACAAAACATCACCGTTCCGTCGCCAACCGCCGTCGTATATCTCACCGCCCCACTCACTGCTAAGACCACAACCCATGACCAAAACCATGACTCAGCCGTAAGCCTATTTAAACATCCAAGAAAAATCTTCCAAGTATAACTAGTTACATTGCGCAGCCGCATACTAACGAGCCGTAACTGATCGTTCAAGAGCAGCAGTCTAATGGAAGATTTTTCTCGCATTTATAAAAGCTTTAGTTACGATAAAAGCTTGTCATATAGCCATGCCCTTTTGGCATGAGTGGAATATAGAATTACTTTATCGAGCGTGTCACCTGCAGCGGTACTACGGATGCTGCGACGGAATATTAATTTTGTCGCCGTTCGGTCAGCTATTTTAGCCCATCAATACGTTAATAATAAGATTTGTTTTTGTTTGTGTTTGCTTCTCTTATAATTTGTAGCTTAACTCAAAGACTGTTAGTGCTAGAAAATGTAATTTTGAATGGTATACGTTACACGCCGACAAAGTGGTAAATAAAATTGTAATATATATTTTTAAGGGTACTTGTAGGAGTTGTAGGGACATGTAGAGTAGGGATGTTTATTTTTCTCGTCTACACCCATAGTGTGGAGTATCGTTGGATCAAAAACAATATAAGTTAGCTAGGACCATTTACGTTTAGGGATCCATTTGCAAAATACTAAGCTTACTTTTGTTAGTACGGAACCATATACTGCATGTGGGCCGACACCGACACACGCTGATCATCATTATGATCATCATAATCTTCCCAATAGACTTCCAGTTGCATCGGTTGGAAGCAGCCTGTATTCACATACATATCGGCGTCTTTAGAACTCACCATTTCTTCACTCAACAAAGTGAGAACTCATAGTTCTTACGCCAGTGTTTTATGCTGCAAAATGTCACACTTTTACCCGTGATTTAATAAAATGGCCGTTATGACCCTTGTTACACTGGCTTTATTACGTTTACGCGAAATTGTATTTGCACTGTAAAACACTTTAACGTGGCGAGTTTTATGAACCTAAGTTGATATGAAAGAACCTCAGCACTTGATTATATTCCATAACATTTTATTTATTTACTAAATAAAAATAAAATTTATAACGCGCAGTGCTGAAGAATGGAATCACTGTCTCTGTTTTTTCGGATAAGGATATTTAAGCTATGATGGTTAAAAGTCGTGAGTAGCTTAGTGGTTAGACTAATGGCCTCTCAAGCAGAGCGCTGTGAGTTCTAGCCCTGGCCTGCACCTCTCAGTTTTTCGCATATTTTTATCAGCAGGATTGTAAATAGACACATTTGAACTGAATAATTTACCAGTAAACTCACGAGTCATCCCATTTTATATCTTTACTCCAGGGGCTTTCGCGTGAATACCGAATACGCAAAGATTTTCAAGCTTGATATATTAAAATATTGTATATTTTTGCATGCTGACTCAAGCAGATATTGGCGCACTCAAAAATATATTTTGTAACATTACAACCAAACCCATTATCTAGCAAATAAACCATTTCATTTCATTTCAAATTCGCTTAACATTTACTACCTCACGTATTCGGGAAAGCCATCAGCCCCCTAACCGTCGTGGTGCGCGGAACATTAATCCAATTCGTCAACAATGCCAGTCGCGTGGGATGGCTGACATTCAACGCAGTGTGGGCGGTATACGTCACGAATCTGCCCGGCCATATAACGTCCAGATTGGCCTTTAAAATACGGCCTGTGGCCAATATGAAGGGTTCACGGAAAGAACATGTCGAGTCACCTTTTTTTTATATAAATTAAGATTCTTATCTCAAAATGTAGAGCTTGCAAAGTACTATGACTTACCTACCATTAAATATACTACATTTTTAATGCAGTAGATTCACTATTTGAAGTAAAGGATTGCCATTAATTACATTTTCCTCTCAACCTATGGGCATTACAAAGATGAAACTCATCTGAAACAAATTGCAAAGTCTCCGAAATTGGTAAAGTTATAAGCTGGTGAAACGACGCAAGTTTAGTATGAAAAAGTTAATAAAAGTAATTTGTACTTCTACACTCTATTCCTCCTCAATTTAAGAAACATTCTCTAGAATATAAACGAACGAAAAAATCAACTAACAGTAAACGGTAGGTAGATTATGCCTCCTGGACTGTTAAAATCGTCAAGCGTAATAGTTCTAACTTGAACTGTGAAACAAGTCCAGGGGGTTGGTTTTATTTAAATCTCATCTCCTGGAAAAAACCGTTAAAAAGTAAAAGCAGTCTTTTGTTTTATTTCTTTTTTATTGACTCTATCTATGGCATACTGCCAATTAAGAAAAATCTCTTATTTGAATAGATTATTTAATAATATTAAATCAGGTATTCAATATAATAAACAAGTATTGACAGTTATTGTTAACAATTTATTAAAATAACCAATTACTAAGGTATCGTATTTTTTAATAAATAAAATCATCTCAAGATTTTGTAGCAAAAACATTAAACCGAACAGCACAACATTAATACGGTTTAAGTACCTTAACTAAAACGAGTGGTTTTTAATTCTAATATTTTTTATTGTTTCCGTTATGAGTTCATTATCAAGTGACATGGTGACATTGGTATTATTTCCTTGGATTTATTTGAGAAAAGCGCCAATACTCGTCCGCGAATAGGGATTTTCAGCCTCGTACTCGGCCGGCAATCCCTTATTTCGTGGCCTCAGCAGTAATGTACTACTAATTACCTAATTTTTAACGTTTAAAAAATTAACCATGTATATATGTGTTTGTATGTATGTGTATGTAACTATAATGTAACGTATGATTATAGTACCTGCACTACAACTATATTACAGTCTCTTAATGTCAAAGCGGAGTGCGGCCTCTCGTGCTAGCCGCCCAGACGCCATTAAGGTTGGCATTATCAGTGCACCGGAAGCACGTTGCGGACCGGAGGCTTCATCAAGCTCGGCCGTGCGCAATCAGTCTTGCATATAAGATAGGGTCATTAAAAATTGTTAGATACATTTATCCTCCAGTTTTATAAACTTCTATGGTATTAGAACAAAAATTTAAACACGT
>NC_133478.1:17711707-17746013 GCF_025370935.1 Choristoneura fumiferana
AGGTATGAAGAAGGTAGGATCTGCCAGCTTAAGAGCTTGGGCAGACAGAATGTTCCATTGTATGGTGGTGATAATGTATGAGGCAAGGAACAGTTATATTATCCATTGTTAGAAACCTCTACGGTGCTGTGCAATGACGTCTAATTGAACTTTGTATTTTTTTACCGTTCTGTGTCACTCTAAAATAAATGGTGAATCGTAAACATTGGTTTTCCTCTGTATTAAGATTTTCTTGTGGTTTTTAACATCTGGCGACCGTTAAATAGTATGGAAACCTTAAGAAAAGAGCGAAGTATCGCTCGGAGGCTTTTCACGAAAGCCAAAACCGAATTTGAAGCCAATTTAGAGTCGCATATTGATGAACTCACCGCCGCCTTCGGAAAACTACAACTGCGAGCAGAAAACTTGTTCAACGTCGATGAACGTGTAAAAGAGCAATGGCTAAGCACAGATGACATGTCCGAAGAGCAGTATTTTGAGGATTGTTTGACCAGCGATAATTATCAATCCGACTGGGAGCGCGTAAAAGTACAATACGATAATGCTACCCGGACGACGAACGCATAAAAAGGTCACATAAATCTAACGGCAGTGATATATCAAATAACACAGTGAAGAGTATGAAGTCTCAGCATGATTGTGAGAAATCGACATGCAGTTCAGCGTGTCAGTCGAGACGGTTCCGGCTACCTAAATTTGAATTACGAAAGTTTGACGGAAACACGAAGAATTGGATTGGTTTTTGGTGTCAATTTCAAAAGATCGATAGCGACGACACAATGGACGACGGAGATAAGTTTCAGTATTTATATCAGTGCACTGTTCCAGATACTCCAGCAAGAGAACTCGTCGATAGCTTTCCTCCATCGGGAGCTAACTACAAACAAGCTATTGAACAGTTAAAGTCCAGATTTGCGCGTGATGACATGCTTATCGACATCTACGTAAGGGAACTTCTTAACCTTGTACTAGCGCAAGCAAAAGGTAATACCTCCTATAAATTAGGCCACTTATACAATAAATTAAATACGCAGTTACTAGCACTTCAAAGTTTAGGTGTCACTATAGATAAATACGCCGTTTTATTATTTCCTTTAGTTGAGTCCGCCTTACCCGAATCTGTTTTAAGAGCGTGGGAGAGGTCTCAAGTACACGAGGAGAAGGGCGACGAGCATCTCAACCGGCTCATGCAGTTCCTGAAAAGCGAAGCGGAGTCGGAGGAGCGGATCCAGCTCGCGCGCAGCGGCATAGCATCGGGTGACTGTTTACCTAGCGTTTGTTCGCAACCGACCGCGGCATGCCTGGTGTCTACGGAAGATGCAGGTAAGAAGATTTGTTGCGTTTGGTGTGAAAAGGCATCGCATAACAGCTTCGAGTGCTACAAGGCTAACAAGATGTCGTATGAAGCTAGGAAGGAAGCGTTAAATAAAAAGGGAGCTTGTTTTATTTGTCTAAAGACGGGACATAATACGAAAAAGTGCAAAAATTTCTCGAAATGCCTTTTCTGTTCCAAACGTCATGCTGTATTAATGTGCCCTGACATTAAAGCGTCAATTCAAAATGAAAATGTTAAAACTTTCAAAGACGGAACGTCAAATTTGAATAACAATATAGCCCAAAATAAGGCTGGTACTACACTGTTGCAAACGTTTATGGTAAATATTATTAGCGATAATAAATGCATACAGGTACGGGCATTTATTGATACGGGCGCACAAAGATCGTATTTACGTCGCGATATTATTGAGGATTTAGGTCTTAAACCTGTCAGCAAAGAAACTTTGTCACACTGTCTCTTCGGCGGGATTGAAACTAAGAAGCAGTCGTTTAACTGCTACGAATTCACTGTCGCGAGCCTAGACAACGAGTTTCAATGCAAGATTACTGCGCTTGACAAATCCACGATCTGCGGCTACATACCTCGTTTGAACACAAACCACGAATTGTTTCAAGAGTTGAAGAAACATAACATCGCGTTGAGTGACGTCGGCGAAGAGGCTACGCCCACCATCGGGTTGCTAATCGGCGCAGACTATGCAGGCTTTTGCTCACTGACAGTTTCATACGTCTGAACAATAACCTCGTGGCAATGAAAAATAAATTTGGATGGACACTTCAAGGGCCATAATGAACGCATGCAGTGTAATGACGAACGTAGTATCGGCTAACTTGCAATTATCGGAGCTTTGGGATTTAGAAACTCTTGGAATACGAGACCCGGCGGAAGTTGCAAGCAAGACGAAGTCTGACTCTATCATAATGGACCAGTTTAGAAATTCGATCAAAATCAACAACGAAGGACGGTACGAAGTAGATTTACCGTGGAAACCAAATCATGGAGAGCTTCTTGACAACAAACAGTTAGCTGAACGAAGATTGATGTCAACAACACAGAGACTTCTAAAGCTGAACGAGTTTGATAACTACTGTCAAGTCTTTGAAGATTGGTTGAAGGAGGGCGTAATTGAAGAGGTCAATGACACAGCGAGACCAAAACACTACCTGTCACATCACGCTGTCATAAAGAGCTCCAGCCTGACCACGAGAGTTCGTCCAGTTTTTGACGCGTCTGCTCGAGATCGTAATGGGAATTCTCTCAACTCGTTCCTAGAAAAGGGCATAAATTGTCTTGAACTCATTCCGAAACTACTGATCAAATTTAGAAAATATGCGATTGGGATAACGTCCGACATTAAGAAAGCCTTTCTTCAGATATCACTGAATGATGAAGACAGACGATATCTGTCTTTTCTGTGGTGGAAGAATAATGAAAGAAAAGACTTGATAACCTACCGCCATCGTCGTGTGGTATTCGGCGTAACGTCTAGTCCATTTCTTTTGGGTGCGACTATAAATTACCACTTGGAAAAGTACACCGAAAAATATAAGGACACGGCTGAGCGTCTCAAGAACTCTTTCTATGTTGATAACTGCGTCACAAGCCTAGAGAGTGAGCAAGAAGCACAAATCTTCATAGAAGAGGCGAAAAGAGTAATGTTGGAGGCGAAATTTGACTTACGAGGTTGGGTCACAGCTCCCATGACCAATAAAGACATGACGTCAAAAGAAGACAGTCTGTCTGTACTCGGCCTTATATGGGATTTGAAAAGAGATCAATTGTACTGTAATGTCAACTTCGTTCAAAACATGACCTTAGAAGAAAAAGTTACAAAAAGGAGTTTGTTGTCCATAACCCAAAAGGTTTTTGATCCGGTCGGTTTGGCATGCCCAGTTACTCTTGTGCCCAAACGAATTATTCAAAAAACTTGGAATTTAAAGCTGGGTTGGGATTCAGAACTGCCGATTAACTTACAAAAGGAATACCTCGATTGGTCTAAACATATTCACTTGCTTATTGACTGCCGTATTCCGCGTCGACTTACCTCTGCTACAATAAACAAATGTAATAACAGCCTGCACGTCTTTAGTGATGCGAGCAAGGTGTCATTCGCGACTGCCATTTTCCTGCGAAGCGAATTTCAAAGAGAAGTTACTGTGCAGTTGGTTCAAGCGAAGTCACGCGTCGCACCAGTCCGTGAAGTCAGCATACCGCGCTTAGAATTAATGGCAAACCTAATTGCGACACGCTTGTATATTCAAGTCAAAGAAGCGTTGGAACTGTCAAATTGTCGAGTTTACTTCTGGACTGACGCAAGCGTAGCATTCACCTGGATTACGACTGAGGGAGACTGGAACATTTTTGTAAAGAACAGAGTGAAGGAGATACGTCAATATACTAACGTGGAAGATTGGTATCATCTACCAGGCTCGATGAACCCTGCCGACTTACCTTCGAGAGGCTGCAACGCTAAACACCTACTGAAGAGTAAATGGTGGGAGGGACCGGCTTGGCTGAAAGCAGAAGAAAGTGAATGGCCTATGTCTCAATTAAACGTTGATGAGCAAGAAGTCAACAAAGAAAGGAAGAAAGTGGTACTTGCTAATACTACGGCAGATATTAGTACAATTCTATCCAGACTGACTTACTTTTCCAAATTTACTATGATAGTGAGAACGGTTGGCTGGATATTAAGATTTGCGTACAACTGCAAGAATAAAAATAAACGAAGAGGTGAACTGACCTGTGAGGAGTTTCAGAGCGCCGAGAAGAAACTTTTAAAGATGGTTCAAGCCGAAATGATGGCAGATGATATCAAAAAGTCGAAAAATCTGCAAATATTTAAAGATGAGGAAGGCTTATTAAGAATTCGCACAAAGCTTGTACTTAGTGATGAGCCCACAGACTTTGTATGTCCGATATTTCTGCCTGGGAAGCATCTTATAATCAAAAGACTAGTAACCTCGAAACACCACATGTTGCATCACGCCGGCCCGGGTATTCTAATGACAGTACTCAGGGAGACTTATTGGATCACTGGTGTTAGACGACTTGTTAGTTCAACAGTATCAAAATGCGTAACCTGCAAGCGACAATCGGTGAAACATGCCGACACACCGTTACCACCTTTGCCTCTGGACAGAATAAAACCTGCTGCTGCCTTTGAAGTGACTGGTATTGATCTAGCTGGTCCTCTCTTTCTGCGGTCGGGAGGGAAGGTGTGGATAATTTTATTTACGTGTGCTGTATACCGCGCCGTACACCTGGAACTAACAAAATCGCTGTCAACTGAAGCTTTTCTCATGGCGTTACGACGGTTTATTGCAAGACGTGGAAGAGTCAACACAATTTACACGGATAATGGCACTAACTTCCACGGAGCTGATAATCTGTTAAAAGCATTGAATTGGGAAGAGATAGCAGCTTACTCCAGTGTGCGAAGCATCAAGTGGAAGTTCAATCCACCGGCTGCGCCATGGTGGGGAGGTTGGTGGGAGCGATTGATTCGTTGTCTTAAGGAACTTCTCCGACGCAACTTGGGACAGAAAACAGTCACTTATGAGGAACTGTCAACCATACTTTGTGATTGTGAGGCCTTGATGAATTCACGGCCCCTAACCTACATCGCGGATAACTCAGAAAACTTGAAGCCTCTGACGCCAGCCTGCTTCGTGCAAGGGCTTCCTGCCAGCGAGACTCCAGATTTAGACCAGCTCGACCATGACTCTTTGAATAGGCGATTAAGGTATTTGCATAAGCTAAGAGGAGATCTAAGAGAGCGGTTTAGGAACGAGTACTTGGGGATGCTCATACAGAAGGGTAAGGAGAGGGACTCTAATATAAAGGTAGGCGATGTCGTATTGGTAGAGACTGATGCGAAGCGTATAAAGTGGCCTTTAGGAGTTATCTTAGAAGTATATACTGGAAAAGATGGAAATGCTAGAGTAGCTAGAGTACGCACAGCCGACGGCGAGTACACCCGGGCATATCAACGTCTATACCCGCTGGAAGTGCAACCTGACGAGGTCCTGTGAAGATAGAAGGTTTGGGTCTTCGTCCCAAAGGTGGGAGGATGTTAGAAACCTCTACGGTGCTGTGCAATGACGTCTAATTGAACTTTGTATTTTTTACCGTTCTGTGTCACTCTAAAATAAATGGTGAATCGTAAACATTGGTTTTCCTCTGTATTAGGATTTTCTTGTGGTTTTTAACACATAGCTCATTAATACTTACGATACGAATCAACGTAACCGTCCAAACAAAACATCACCGTTCCGTCGCCAACCGCCGTCGTATATCTCACCGCCCCACTCACTGCTAAGACCACAACCCGTGACCAAAACCATGACTCAGCCGTAAGCCTATTTAAACATCCAAGAAAAATCTTCCAAGTATAACTAGTTACATTGCGCAGCCGCATACTAACGAGCCGTAACTGATCGTTCAAGAGCAGCAGTCTAATGGAAGATTTTTCTCGCATTTATAAAAGCTTTAGTTACGATAAAAGCTTGTCATATAGCCATGCCCTTTTGGCATGAGTGGAATATAGAATTACTTTATCGAGCGTGTCACCTGCAGCGGTACTACGGATACTGCGACGGAATATTAATTTTTGTCGCCATTCGGTCAGCTATTTTAGCCCATCAATACGTGAATAATAAGATTTGTTTTTTGTTTGTGTTTGCTTCTCTGTACTGTTTTGTGTCTTGATTACTTCACAAGAATCCCTTATAATTTGTAGCTTAACTCAAAGACTGTTAGTGCTAGAAATTGTAATTTTGAATGGTATACGTTACACGCCGACAAAGTGGTAAATAAAATTGTAATATAATTTTTTAAGGGTACTTGTAGGAGTTGTAGGGACATGTAGAGTAGGGATGTTTATTTTTCTCGTAAAACAATATAAGTTAGCTAGGACCCGTTTCCGTTTAGGGATCCATTTGCAAAATACTAAGCTTACTTTTGTTAGTACGGAACCATATACTGCATGTGGGCCGACACCGACACACGCTGATCATCATTATGATCATCATAATCTTCCCAATAGACTTCCAGTTGCATCGGTTGGAAGCAGCCTGTATCCACATACTTATCGGCGTCTTTAGAACTCACCATTTCTTCCACTCAACAAAGTGAGAACTCATAGTTCTTACGCCAGTGTTTTATGCTGCAAAATGTCACACTTTTACCCGTGATTTAATAAAATGGCCGTTATGACCCTTGTTACACTGGCTTTATTACGTTTACGCGAAATTGTATTTGCACTGTAAAACACTTTAACGTGGCGAGTTTTATGAACCTAAGTTGATATGAAAGAACCTCAGCACTTGATTATATTCCATAACATTTTATTTATTTACTAAATAAAAATAAAATTTATAACGCGGAGTGCTGAAAAATGGAATCACTGTCTCTGTTTTTTCGGACAAGGATATTTAAGCTATGATGGTTAAAGTCGTAGTAGCTTAGTGGTTAGACTAATGGCCTCTCAAGCAGAGCGCTGTGAGTTCTAGCCCTGGCCTGCATATTTTTATCAGCAGGATTGTAAATAAAGACACATTTCAACTGAATTATTTACCAGTACACTCACGAGTCATCCCATTTTATGTCTTTACTCCAGGGGCTTCCACGTGAATACCAATACGCAAAGATTTTCAAGCTGATATTGGCGCAGTCAAAAATATGTTTTGTAACATTACATCCAACCCGTTATCTAGCAAATAAACCATTTCATTTCATTTCAAATTCGCTTAACATTTACTACCTCACGTATTCGGGAAAGCCATCAGCCCCCTAACCGTCGTGGTGCGCGGAACATTAATCCAATTCGTCAACAATGCCAGTCGCGTGGGATGGCTGACATTCAACGCAGTGTGGGCGGTATACGTCACGAATCTGCCCGGCCATATAACGTCCAGATTGGCCTTTAAAATACGGCCTGTGGCCAATATGAAGGGTTCACGGAAAGAACATGTCAGTCACCTTTTTTTTATATTAAATTAAGATTCTTATCTCAAAATGTAGAGCTTGCAAAGTATATTAAAGTAAAGTATACTATGACTTACCTACCATTAAATATACTACATTTTTAATACAGTAGATTCACTATTTGAAGTAAAGGATTGCCATTTTTATTCACCATGGGCATTACATTAATTACATTTTCCTCTCAACCTAAATTGCAAAGTCTCCGAAATTGGTAAAGTTATAAGCTGGTGAAACGACGCAAGTTTAGTATGAAAAAGTTGCGCCTGTCATTTGTACTCCTACCCTCTATTCCTCCTCAATTTAAGAAACATCTTCTAGAATATAAACGAACGAAAAAATCAACTAACAGTAAACGGTAGGTCTCCTGGACTGTTAAAATCGTCAAGCGTAATAGTTCTAACTTGAACTGTGAAACAAGTCCAGGGGTTGGTTTTATTTAAATCTCATCTCCTGGAAAAAACCGTTAAAAAGTAAAAGCAGTCTTTTGTTTTATTTCTTTTTTATTGACTCTATCTATGGCATACTGCCAATTAAGAAAAATCTCTTATTTGAATAGATTATTTAATAATATTAAATCAGGTATTCAATTATATACAAGTATTGACAGTTATTGTTAATAATTTATTAAAATAACCAATTACTAAGGTATCGTATTTTTTAATAAATAAAATCATCTCAAGATTTTGTAGCAAAAACATTAAACCGAACAGTTTACAAAAAAAAATAGATGTAAAAGTATTTTGGTGGGAACAGATTTTTTTTTCTACTTATACGGTTTATATACCTCAACTAAAACGAGTGGTTTTTAATTCTAATATTTTTTATTGTTTCCGTTATGAGTTCATTATCAAGTGACATGGTGACATTGGTATTATTTCCTTGGATTTATTTGAGAAAAGCGCCAATACTCGTCCGCGAATAGGGATTTTCAGCCTCGTACTCGGCCGGCAATACCTTATTTCGCGGCCTCAGCTGTAATGTACTACTAATTACCTAATTTTTAACGTTTAAAAAATTAACCATGTATATATGTGTTTGTATGTATGTGTATGTAACTATAATGTAACGTATGATTATAGTACCTGCACTACAACTATATTACAGTCTCTTAATGTCAAAGCGGAGTGCGGCCTCTCGTGCTAGCCGCCCAGACGCCATTAAGGTTGGCATTATCAGTGCACCGGAAGCACGTTGCGGACCGGAGGCTTCATCAAGCTCGGCCGTGCGCAATCAGTTTTGCGTATAAGATAGGGTCATTAAAAATTGTTAGATACATTTATCCTCCAGTTTTATAAACTTCTATGGTATTAGAACAAAAATTTAAACACGTAATTATTAGTTACTCTTCTTCTCTCCAAAGTTGGCTCTTAAATTCGGATCCATGTTTTAATCCGATCTAGAGGCAACTTTTATTAAAATCTGGTTTTACAACTTTGTGTTTTGCGAGTGATTATTTCACTGTGCTTTTTTTTCTCTGACCTAAATTATAGTTTCCAATATTTCGCAAACTGCAGCCGAAAGCGGACAATTGAATTTGTAAAACTAGTTTATAGTAGATAGCATTTCGCTATTCACTGGAAATCCGAAAAATGTAAAAGTTTTTTCAAGCGTTTTCTTGATTGAGGGTAACAGGTTAACCAGGAACGTTTTTAAAACAAAACAAATGCAAATGAGCCTATTTTAAAATTGACATTCACATTCGTATGTTTTTTATTGACCAAGAGAGTGTGAGTCGTATTTCTCAGTCGATTGTCGTGATTATTGTTTTTTTCTTGTTGATTCAGTTTTCGTTTTTTTTTTTTAATATCATAATTGTGGGGATTTCAAGATGCGCGTTGAACGTTTATTCAGTTTAAGGTACGTATACAAAGACACACGCGCGAGACTTACACAGCTCAGGAAACCACTTGTTATTATTAGTACAGCTTCACATGAAAAAAAAAAACTTTCCAACACGTCATCTAAATTCCGTGGCCCGTTAATTTTAAGTATATTCAATCGACTAATTCAACGATCTGCAGAAATATTCTGAACTCATTTTAAGACATGTTTAACATGTCTACTGAGTTAAAGTCCAATATCGCATTTCATTTGGTAAAAGAAAAACTTATACCGCCTTTAAATACGGTTAATGTGAACCTAGTTATACAAGATAATCTCGCTAAGTAAGACCGTTAGAGTAACTGAGGATGTTTCGACGAACTAACACGTCCCACTACAACCCCAGAATTCCAATTCACTTAATGCATGCATAGCAAGTCTAGCTTCAACCATAGGTCACTTAATTGGATCAAATGTTTGCCAAGCGTCGGATCGACTCAAACATTTGGCAATTGTTGCTCATGATACAGCTCAAGTTTTGCCAAGTTTGGTGCTCGTGGATAAGATAACTTTGAAATGAATGCCTTGGATTCTGTAAGCGGTTTCAAACAATGTAATTTTGACTGTCGCGTGTTTAGTTTTCAAATTGTAAACTACATTGGTGAACTAAAATAATTTCCTTGCTCACCCGCGACCTTACGATAGCTAAGCTTATGCAAAATATGCGTGTTCATGCAGTTCCTCCACCTCCACACTGTAAGAACACACACAAATCACACAAACCCATCTATCACCACCACCACACTACACTGACGCGTTTCGAACTCAAACAGAGCTCATCTTCAGAGTGACACAACCGTACACCATGCTACCAGTTGTTAGTCTAAGAGCTCATCTTCAGAGTGACACAACCGTACACCACTGACGCGTTTTATCAAACAGAGCTCATCTTCAGAGTGACACAACCGTACACCATGCTACCAGTTGTTAGTCTAACAACCGTACACCATGCTACCAGTTGTTAGTCTAACAACTGGTAGCATGGTGTACGGTTGTGTCACTCTGAAGATGAGCTCTGTTTGAGTTCGAAACGCGTCAGTGTAGTGTGGTGGTGGTGATAGATGGGTTTGTGTGATTTGTGTGTGTTCTTACAGTGTGGAGGTGGAGGAACTGCATGAACACGCATATTTTGCATAAGCTTAGCTATCGTAAGGTCGCGGGTGAGCAAGGAAATTATTTTAGTTCATTGATATGGACCTCCGCAAAGTAACGCCTGATTCAATAAACTACATTGGTGTCTTTTAAAAGGCATTGACACTCAGATCAAAAAATAATAAATAGTTACTACAGTGCTTTCATTCTAGCATGGTGCGGGTGTCACTTGATGCACGTTTCGTTTTACTCAAAAAAAGCTGCTGCGGTCTAAATATATGGAAGTATATTTCAGTTGCAGCCTGAATATGACTGGCGTAAAATATTTGAACATAAAGAACTATGCTATACGAAATAAATTAAAGCTATCAGATTTTTTTAATCAATTAATTAAATTAAAAGTACAATTAAGTGAAGAAATGTAATATGCATGTAACGTAACACCAGAGACTCGTTTAGTGATGGGACCTAATGGATCTGGAGTTATATCGGTAACGAATATTCTTGCAAAATCCGTTTATAGCCTTACTTACCATCATCCATCCCAGCCTATATACGTCCCACTGCTGGGCACAGGCCTCCTCTCAGAACAAGAGGGCTTGGGCCATAGTTCCCACGCGGGCCCAGTGCGGATTGGGAACTTCGCACGCACCATTGAATCGCTTCGCAGGTTTGTGCAGGTTTCCTCACGATGTTTTCCTTCACCGCAAAGCTCGTAGTAAATTTCAAAAGTAATTCCGCATAGGAATTTCGAAAAACTCAGAGGCGCGAGCCGGGGTTCGAACCCACGACCCTCTGCTTCGGAGGCGATAGGTCAAACCACTAGGCCACCACGGCTTCACACGGATTAACACTAATAGTAACTACTAATACTAATACTCTAAGGGGCTGTTTCACCATCCATTGATTAGCGTTAACCGACGGTTAAATGTGATGCCGTCTCCGTCTATTCGAACAAAACAAATAGAGACGGCATCACACCTAACCGCCAGTTAACACTAATCAATAGATGGTGAAACAGCCCCTAAGTGCTTTAATTTTGTATCTTTTGTGCGCTGTTATCGTGAGTGTTCGAGTGAGGGGCTATAGATACCCGCTTTGTAAGCAAAATTAAGTGCAAATATAGGTAATAGAATTATCTTTAATTAATTTGTAATGATTAACAATTAGTATTATGTTTTACTAACAAATATGTTTAACTTTAAGGTTTAACGTACGCTGCGCTGCACAGCTTATGTATTGTTTTCTCTGTAAGTGAACATTGTTCTTTTGAGAAAAAGAAATGTCTTTAACCTGAAAATTTGCGTGATAATTGGATTAATGACGACATTAATTATGTTCAAGATTCTAAATTATTAGTTTTATCTACTCAAGTTTCCCCCCTCTTGTTCTGAGAGGAGGCCTCTGCCCTGCAGCGGGACGTATATAATAAATAAAAAAAAAAAAAAATATCATGAGAGACCTCCCAGCAAAGCTGTACTATGGATACTAGGCAACGGATAAACATACTTATATAGATAAATACATACTTAAATACATATTAAACATCCAAGACCCGAGAACAAACATTCGTGTTATTCACACAAATATCTGCCCCGGCCGGGATTCGAACCCAGGACCTCAAGCTATATAGGCTGGAATGATGATGAATGATGACTCAAGTTTTGACACTTGACTCTAGTCTTGTGATATTGACAGCTGTCACCCGCAACATGCTACAATGAAAGTACTGGAAGTAACAGATTCCATTCTCTCGTTTTAAAACGACTTTAATTGCCTACTCATCACCATCATTAGCCGGAAGACCCTGCCCGCAAATCTCGCAATGTCATCGGTCCAACTAGTAGGAGGCCTGCTAATCTGCGGTCTTCCAGTTTGTGGTCGCCGTTTTCTCCCACAACAGTTATGTGGCCCGTCCATTGCCACTTCAACCTGTATAATATTCTTTAAGCTATCACAGTGACTTTAGGACTTCGGCGAGTTTCTGTATTTCGAATTCTACCGCGCTTAAAAACTCCGAGCATATCTGTCTCCATCACTCGTTGTGGGAGTGTGACTCTAAGCCTCTTCAAAAGGCCAACAGTCATTTACCTACTTTATGCGCTTATTTTTTCCATGTTGTCACGAATTAGTATTTTGTTTCTTTCCTTCTTCCTATCAGACGGCCCGGCGTGGAAAAATACCAGTCATAGAGTAGGCACATTTTCGATTAACAACTGCCGAAGAGAATGGAATGCCAATAATGGCAGTGCGAAAGTATTTGTTTACAACTTTCGCGATTTTCACTCAATAATGTTTACACACGCGTCAATTTATTGATAAATTACCTCGACAAAAATACCGCTGTTCTCCTAACTGTAATGGTGTTTCTGAGCGCTATCATAGGTCAGTGTAGAATACATTAGGTGCATTTAAAGACTGATAGAAATTTAATTATAAAGGTCTCGTATCATACTATGACCGTAATAGATATGTGTCAGGCAAAAATATATTCTTTGTATTGGCGTCCGCGGACCGGGAGACAAGCTGTCGGTAGGCCTCCAACAAGATGGAGCGACGACCTGGTTAAGATCGCGTGATCGCGGTGGATGTGGAAAGCAAAGGACCGGTCTGAGTGGAGAGCCTTGGGGAGGCCTATGTCCAGCAGTGGACGTCGACTCTGCCCACTAGCACGTTTCTTAACCAACCGTCGCAGTAGCGTGCCATGCACGGAGCGTGATAAATGGTGAGACGCCGTTGACATGTTGGAGTCCGTGTTGCGTACCATTCCGTGCCTGATATGTGCCTATTACGGCCATGGTATGATCCGTTGTAGTGAGTAGCGATCTTAATGCGGGATCTTATATCATGCAATTAGTTCACTTCACCATATTATACCAACTAAGTCAAAACGGAAAACTACTCCATTCCAACGGGCTGAGTATGATTGATGGTGTCTCAGCCGAATGTTCCGTGTGTATTCGCGCGAACACGAACAAGCCTCCCCATAATTAATTACTAGAGTATTTACATGCCATAATTGAAACGTGTACGCTGATGTTTATTTAGAGATGCAAATTTCCTAATTTTAATCAAAATCACCACGGGGTTTCACGCGTGTTTCTTGAACTTGAAAATGTCTGGGCAGTTTTGTAAGCTTATCGTTTCTACCATGATTCTAATAAGTAAGTATATAAAATAATATTATACAATTTAATTATTAGTAGTTTAAGACATAGTTTAAGTTTAAGAATAGCAGCCTAGGTAGAAAATTTACCTAAACTTAGAAGATTCCTTAAAAAAACAAAAAATCTTAGTAAAATATTACTTGATTTTTCGTAACGGCTGCAGAACCCTATCTTGGGCGTGTCCGTCACCCTGTTGGCCAGTTTTTTACGTTTATGTTAAAATGTTAACGTGAACGATTTAAAAATGGTTTTTGTGACAATAAAATACAATACAATACAATGACTCTTTATTATGCACCAGAAAAAGTAAGCGATACAGAAAACAGGTACACAGAGAGAAAATTACAAGCTAAGAAATAGGCGGCCTTATCGCTTAAGAGTAATCTCTTCCAGGCAACCTTTTTCACAGAAATAAGGAAGGACTAGTTTTCAGCAGGTAGTGCATCAATAGAAGATCAGAATATTAAAACGCAACAGAAATACATCTGTACATACACATGTCGTACATTATAATACCCCTTATTCCTCCTAGTACCACCAACTTTTTCCACCAGTGGGTCGAGAAGGAATCGTCTAAAATAAATATAGGCAGTGGAATAAACAGTAACTTATAATAGTTATTTATGTGGCTGGTGCATAATGAGAGGCATTAAAGTACGAGTGTGGTTTTGATAATAAGATCACACGAGTGTTTTAATGCCTAATTATGTATAGCCGCATACATAACTTTATCTACATGCCTATCATAAGTTTTCTATAATATGTTCAGATATGGCCTGTATTTTTAAGTTAGTGTTACTGAAAACTAGTTTGAAGTACCTCAAAGCTTAAATAAAACAGATAATAAAAAAACTAAAGTTTTATTTATAATAATAATTATTATCTACATGCATGTCATAAGTTTTCTACAATATGTACACATATGCATTGTTAAAAAAAGTATTACTTACCGATACTTTAATGTAAACATTAAGATGCACCCGCAATACCAGGTTTCTTAATAAAGGCCATTTGATAGTCGTTTCTGAACATATAATAGGGAAGTTATGATATGCATGTAGATAAATAAATAAAACAAACTATGATAAATCTAATTATTTCAAGATGACAGATAGTGCTCCTTAAGCATAGATTTAAAGTGACAAAGATTTTGCGCGTCGTAAGTCAACGGTAAGGAATACCTAACAGAAAGGTAAGATATAGGTACATTTAAAGACAGAGGCTTTGTATAGGCCCCTTTTAGCACATAGCTGCGAGACATCTCAATCGAGTTACATTTGTCTCGCTGCAAAGGCCTTAGCCTCGCGACTCGAACAGATCCAATATCCTGCGGAAGTTAAAATGATCCTGTGAGTTTCTGCTTCATGTTTTGACAAAGAATAATTTGAGCCATTTGTACTGGAAGCTGAGTCTGACGGCGGTTAATTAGGTGGCTTGGAAAGCGGTGAAGTGTTTGGTTTTGTTCAATGTGTTGTCTGGCTTTCTATCCGTCCGTATGTCGGTCTGTCAAGACCTCTTTTCTCAGGAGCGCGTTTAGATAACAAGCCGAAATGTATCTATCTATCTAATCTATTTACATATCACTAACACACACGAGTACCATGCACGGCCACTGTAATGTTGCCGAAACGTCGAGGTAAATATTACTCGTGTGTGTTAGCGTGATAAGTCCTGTGCGTGGTATTTTGACTATGAGTGAAAATCACGAAAGTTTAAGACATTATATACTTACGTTTTATGCCACCATCGTAATTATTTTTTAATTTTTACTTTTGAAAATATGAAGCCTTTTTTTAAGTTCCTTTTAAAAAAATTGTGGATTTTACATGTGTTACAAAGATCATAAATAAAACTAATAAAATGTGAAGTAAATAGGCTTATAGCAATTTCGCTTGATTTTTACAGAATTATTAAAGATTATTAAAAAAATATACTGTCGTGGTTTGTCGTGTTTTGGTGGATTTACCTGACCATATTTTTAATGCAAAAAATTGCTTATTTGAATTAATGTTGATTTTACTCACAGCGAAGGTGTTAGGTGACTGGGGTACTTACTAGTTCATTGATATGGACCTCCGCAAAGTAACGCCTGAACGCCTGATTCAATAAATCACTACATTTAAGCTGTTTCCAAGCTTATATTCTTGACAACTCGTGCTCCAATAAATTGGAAGCGCAATAACAGTGCTTTTATAAATTCAGTATCACAAAATAAATGAACAAATGACAAAACCGTATTCCTCTCAGCTGCCCCGTCCGAGTTAACTTCCGGCAGGGATTCGCTTAAATTACGGTAATTATTTTACGGCTGCAAGGGGGTCATAAAGCAATCAAGACAGTTTAATTTTGTACATTGCCTTGAATAAATAAAGGCGTGCGCCGCATCAAGGGACCCTGTTAGGTATGAGACTTGATTAGAAACGCCTTAAGCGGGGTGTTCACGTTCCGTGTAGAAACATCCGAGAACCTAGAAATCCATACTAATATATAAATGCGAAAGTGTGTGTATTTGTATGTTTGTGCGTCTTTCACGTCGAAACGGAGCGACGGATCGACGTTATTTTTGGTGTAGAGATAGTTAATTGGCCAGAGAGTGACATAGGCTACTTTTTATTCCGGAAAAATGCACAGTTCCCGAGGGAACAGCGCGCGATAACCGAATTCCACGCGAGCGAAGCCGCGGCCAAAAAAAGTAGTACAATAACAATATTTTTCTGACTTTTTACTTCACTTAGAAATGTATGTAGATTAATAATATTACATTAACCTCGAGCTTGACATAATAGGTAAATAAGGAATGGCGAACAAGAGTCTACATATTTGAAACCCGAATAGAATGAAACAACGGTCAAACAGGTTGAAAATAAATAACTATTACAATTTATTATTAATAATTAAACATTTACGTAAATTGTAATTAAAAAAGTACCTATCTAAAAAACCAGGAAATAATTAAATCTTCTATTATGTTAAAATAACTAAAACTAAAACTTTAATTTAAAAAGAGTATAATTATATAGGTAGCAATACATGAAAAATAAGAGGTACCTAGTAAGTCAACAATTGTTTCCACTGTTGCTATTCAATTTCCTCTCAATGGAAGTGAAAAGCAGTGTAAAACTCGAGCGGTAAACCCATTTTCCCCTCAACGTGTCTATCCACCTTCGCCCTACTGGCTCGGGTGGCTATATGAACGTCTCGGGTAAAATAGCTCGTTTTATGCTTTCTTGCACAGTCTACTATTGTATATCATTTGGCAAATGTCCAGCTGTTCTCCTTCTGCGATATTTCTCAATTCTCAACCGATTCTCGTGAAATTTTGTGAGCAGTTCCGATATATTATTTTGTGCTATAGCCATGGGAGTTTAAATCTGAAAAAAAAACATCACATTTTATCAATTTTCGAAAATATCGTTAATATAAATATGTTATGCTACACTGATCGTTCAAAAGCCATCATACGAAACAAAATGAAACATCACATTTCGAATCGTTAATAGATTAATGTCTCTACTCTAAATGCGGGTTAGCTCATACGCAGACAATGCCTCGGTTGATAGATAGTACATACGAGTACATTATACACACGTAGCTTAGGGTCGGTTAGAACACGGAACTCGGGTTGTAATTGGTTTTATCTTGGATAGAGTTGCTTTATGATTTTGATTGCGATGAATTTTTGAAGTTGATTAAAATAGCAGCCGTGGGAGTGAGACAGGTGATGGGATTCATGTGCGTTGATATTAGTGTTGTCAGTAATGATTATGGCCACTGATTATGGCTCTGGAATTGTGGTCGCTCGCTTGCGTTACTTACGTTGTGTTGTGTTGCGTTGCGTTGCTATTGATGCCGCAAATAAATTAAAAGTCAGTGGTGAAAAAATACAAGTTCGTGTTAAAAACTCATTTATTTTTATTACTTTTCTAATAGGTAATATACAATGAGAAAAATATATAATAAACCATAACTACGTATGTATGGTAATGGTTACTATTTACTTTTAATTAGATATGAGAAATTGCTTTTGAAATTGCGGCCTCCAAAATCAGAACGACCATGATGTCGTCCAACCTCCGATAGGAGAGGAATGGGAAGAAGAAGAAGAGAAATTGCGTTAATTAAAATATCATATTTATTCACATTAACTAATTATAATCCTACATTATTGTTTACGTACATAGTAATAACGTAAAATTGTTATTACCCTAAATATGGCATAGTTAAAAATTCTACATCATTGACACTTCATCATGATTTTGGAGTTACAAAAATAGTTTTTTCACCTGCCATGCTTGTAAACTTCGTATTTATGCTGGATGTAGGCGATATAAAATGACTTTTTGCGTTCTAGTGCATAAAGAAGGTATAATATTCGTGTACGTAAGACTTGGGTAATTGTTTTTGCAGGTGGTAGGACCTTGTGCAAGGTCCGCCCGGATTGCTACCACCATCTTGCTCGCTAATCCTGCCGTGAAGCAGCAGTGCTTGCACTGGTGTGTTTCGGCGTGGAGAGTAAGACAGCCGGTGAAATTACTGGCACGTGAGGTATCCCATCTTAGGCCTCTAGGTTGGCAACGCGTCTGCAATACCCCTGGTGTTGCGGATGTTTATGGACGGTGGTGATCTCTTACCATCAGGAGACCCACTTGCTCCCATCCAGTCGAATAAAAAAAAATCAAATCACGCGCCAGCAGCCTCGAACAATAATATTTTATAAAATACATATTTAAATATATAATCCATGTCACCATGAAAAGTAAAAGGCAGAATGTGAACATTTATATGCGCTATTGCTGTTTTATTTCCTCACAATCGAAGTGAAAAGTCGAGTGTACAATTTGTTCATAAAACTCATTTTACCCTCGATTTAGCTGTCGTAGCTCAGGTTATATAAACGTCTTTAGTAAAATGGCACGTTTTGTGCACTTGTTATACAGTCTACCATTAAAAATAACATACAAAAGTACAGGCTTATTACGTTCACCTTTGTACACATATTCAAGAAATAACCCTCCTTCTTCGCAGTCGGGTAATAATATTATGCTCAATAATAAATACTGTTTTTTTAGGTTACATTTTATTTCTTTTTACACACAATATACAAGACTTTAACGAAATTTCTCAACGACACGTCGATACCAACCTCGTGGCTTACGTTACTTTAGACACTTTTACAAAGATCACATTCGAAATCACTTATACCTAAGGAGAAATAACTTAAAAGCAATTAGCAAGCTTATGAATGAAGAAAGCACTTTTACTTTACTAGCAACATTCATAATAATTTTTGTTGAATATCCCCTTATTATCACCTATAAGATGTTTAGAGTAAGGTACTGAACCAGGGGACCCTCTTCGTCCCTGTAATTTTTATTTTTATCTATATCTTTCTAATTTACTTTTATTTGCTGGCTAAAATAAATCTAAAATATTTTATTTCGAAAAAAAAAACCTTGCGGCGCATTCTTTGTGACAATGATGGTCTTTCCGGAAGCGCTGGTAGTTTAAGAAAAGAGACATAAAGGAGCCCTTTGCGGCCTGAAGGGAAAACCACCACATTATTTCCCGAAAAAAGTCATCATGAGGTTATCGTCACCCGAAGATTGCCTTTCTATTATGAATGTAGCAATTTAGAAGATGTGTCCATATTCTACACTACATGTCCTATTTAGGTACTCGTATAATGAACGACAAGCCAACCGTGGAAAGACATGATCAACGAACCATTATATTAATGTTCCTAACAAATTATTTGTTTAAATCTATTTCTGTTTGCCCTTTACTGGGAGCAGCGTCTTCATAGCCTTTGACTAGGTTCTCTAATATGAATCTGATGGTCAGTTTGTATATGTTCTCAATGTTTGGTGTGTAGCGTTCGCCCAGAGTCGTCTTTGCTGCCTCCAGGAACGGCTGCTCGATTTTCTGCGAACAGATAAATTTTAAATTAGAAAAACAGCCAATAGCTGTTCCTTTCATGACCTTTTACCATTACTACGTGCAAGCGGCATCGACCGACGACCGGATGGCTAAGTGGTTAGAGAACCTGACTACGAAGTTTGAGGTCCCGGGTTCGATTCCCGGCCGGGCAGATATTTGTATGAATAATACGAATGTTTATTCTCGGGTTTTGGATGTTTAATATGTATTTAAGTGTGTATTTATCTATATAAGTATGTTTATCCGTTGCCTAGTATCGATAGTACAAGCTTTGCTTAGTTTGGGACTAGGTCAATTGGTGTCAAGTGTCCCATGATATAAAAAAATTATTGTTTTTTATATTCATTACGTGAGCTGCTAGGTAACCACCGTGTGGTTAGCATCTCGACCGCGCAATGAACAGAGAAAACGCTCACGCAACGCTGAGCACTAGATGTCAGTGTTTCAGGTTATACTGCCGTACTTCTATTTGGAAGACAGAAAGATAGAGTTCATACAACAGAAAAAAGTAGAAAACAGACGAAAAGGGATGTGAGTTTGTTCACGTGAAATTGTTGCCATATCCAGGCATTTAACTTCAAAAATGTAACAGCCGCGAGCTGCAACGAAAGTAGTACCCTCGTTTTATTATCTCCCTTCTAAACAGGCAAAGGTACTATTACCGCAAATATAATTCAATGTCTTTCCCTTCGTTTTTCACAAAAGTGCACAAAGTTCACAAAGAGAAATGGAGAAGTGCATTAGCCTTGAAAGGTTCTGGTATCAGAGCAGAAACATCAAAGTGATTGAGTTATCTCCTTCGCTCACTCATTCGTACATTTGTTCACTCCGGTCACTCAGCGCCTTTCGACTTAGAAACAATTCTTAGCTGCCGTATTCATAGTATAGAAACAACGAAGAGATCATATAATGAGTTATTTTTTTACTTTTGAAGCAAGTGACACAGTTGTTCAGATTGTTCTTGTTTTACAAACGTTTAGCTTTGGAAACACAAATATAAAATTAATGTCTTTAAATTACAATTAATGAAACTCAACCGAAATCGAGAAGAGCGAATTTGTGTAACCACAGTGTACCCGCATTTGAGGAGACTTCGTGAACTTTTTGTTTGCGATCACAAACAGCGATCGTTGTTTGCACAAAGTTTGTTTGTAATTTATACACAGATTTTATCACAGATTAATAAAAACTTGACTACAACTTTACCGCCGAGCTAAAGATAAAACCGGGCAAGAGAGTGTCGGATACGCCCAAGATAGGGTTCCGTACCGTAGCCGTTACGAAAAAATCAAGTAATATTTTCGAGAGGTTGAAGCCGCTATCAAAGCCTACTTAAGACCCTGGACTCTGGGTTCTGTGAACTGCTCTAGAATCCTACAAGAAAATTAAATGCCATTTCATTTCTCGTGCTGATCTCATCATCAACGGCCTATCTTAGTCCACCGCTGGACGTAGGCCTCTCCAGTTGCACGCCACTGAGCACGATCTTCGGCCAGTCTCATCCAGTTCTTGCCAGCTAACCTGCGAAGATCATCGCTCCACCTAGTCTGAGGGCGTCCCACGCCACGCTTGCCGATTCGCGGTCTCCACTCAAGAACTCGTTTGCCCCAGCGGTTATCGGTTCTTCGGCTGATATGGCCGGCACACTGCCACTTCAGTTTGCTTATCCGGTGTGCTATGTCGATGACTTTAGTTCTGTGGATCTCCTAGTTCCGAATTCGGTCCTTCAGAGAAATTCCGAGCATATAGCCCTTTCCGTAGCTCGCTAAGAAAATTTGTGGACCAGCCCAACCGTGAGTGTCCACGTATCGGCACCATATGTCATGACTGATCACTAGAAGATTATCTTGCAAGATTTGATCCGAACAAACCTTGCAAGTTAAATACTTGAAGGCAAAATCTGTTAGTAAAAGCTACGAATTACTTACCTAAGAATAGAGCTCGGAACAGAATGCTGAACAAAAAAGGGTAGAGTTAATTAGGAGCCATCGGGCGTGGTTTTTGTGTGGTAATTGCCTACACTGACTGTGCTTTTTCCTGCTACCCAAAACCCACCGCAAGCCCGTTTCGTGGATACGAATAAACCTTTTAATAAGTAGGTATTTATAAGAGTAAAACAAGTATAACTACTACTGCGATTTTTCTTTTAATTAGTACCTTTAAAGTTTAACCAACGAAATCCAAGATTTTCTTCAAAATAAATAAGTTTTCTATATTATCGCGATCAACCCAATCGAATAACTTGATCGCTTTTCACACTGCAGTTGATCCCAGGAACTAGTTGAATAGGGGCAGAGCAGCACCAAACGTGGAACCTCGTGGAACCCATTAGGGGAGGCCTATGTCTATCAGACTTTATTGGGCTGATATAATGATAATAATGAATAGCTAAAAAAAATATTTACTAAATTTACCAACAAATTATTTTTTTGCAGATTAACAAAACAGAGACAGTGAATGTGAGATGTCGGATCCACCACTGGGCCACGGGTCTGCAGGGCTACTACGAAACTCAAAACTCGAAGTTTGTATCGTACCGTCCGTCTCAGTTTCGTATTAAATAGTATAAGTGTCAGAGGGACCGCACGACACGAACTTCGAGTTTCGTAGTAGGTCTGCTGGAGCGCTTACCGTGGCTAAATATTACATTCTCACCCAAAAGTTGCTGGCCTGGAACCCATCGACCTGATGATGCGTGGCACCCACATGGCGGACGTAGGTCATGAAGCCATCCACGTCTCTCAGAGCCTTCACACCCTCGTCCAGGGTGTGCATGACTTTACTGGCGTGTTCCGCCAGCTCCGTGGAACTGAGCTGGTGCTCCGCTGTGTGCAGTTCGCTGAATTTTGTGAAGAGGGCCAGGAGCTCTTTGTTTTCTTCGAATAATCTGGAATTTACGAAACAGATTTTGAGAAAATGACTTAGGTGTATTCTTTTTCATATTTCTGTCCGAACCTTTTCATGGAAAAAATTGTAGAAATAAATTAATTAATGACACTAATTCGGCATTTTTTTTAAAGTTCTTACCAAAATATTGTATTGCCATCGGTTCTTGATAAGTGTGCAAAGTTTGAAATAAATCCAACGTTTTAAAGGAGGTGAAAATCAGGTTCAAAGATTCCGTTACATACCAAGCTAATAAAATAAATACGTCTATGTTTTGGCTTGGCAATACATCATTATGAATGCAAGATGTTACGTTAACTTTATATTTTGTTACAACGTGTGTCAGGTCAACGTTTAAAAAAAACCGGCCAAGAGCGTGTTGGACACGCCCGAAATAGGGTTCCGTAGCCATTACGAAAAATTAAGTAATATTTTTCTAAGGATTTTGTATTTTGTACGGAATATTCCAAGTTTGGGTATATTTTATACCCTAGGCTGCTATTTACTTTAAACTACTAATAATTCTCTTGGAAACTTAATCGTTATAGTTTTCCTTGTAAGTTTGATATACTTACTACCATCCTGAATTTTTTCAAATTTTTCCACCCACCGGTTTAGATTTTAGAGGGGGACACTCGATTTTAATGAAAATTTGCACTTTAAAATTGAATATTTTGCAAACAAATCACTGAATCGAAAAATCGTTTTAGCAACCCCCTAATGAAGAGAAGAATGATGAAGATGATGAGATGAAGACCTATCCAACGATACCCCACACTACAAGATTGGATGAGAAAAAAAAATTACCCCCACTTTAAGTCTATGGGAGGTACTCTAAAAAAAATATTTTTGATTTTTTTATTGTACCATTTTATCGGCATAGTTCACATATATATACGTGCAAAATTACAGTTTTCTAGCCCCTATTGATAGTCCCTGAGCAAAGCCGCGGACGGACAGACAGACAGACATGGCGAAACTATAAGGGTTCCGTTATGGCCATTTTGGCTACGGAACCCTAAAAACGGAACGTTGAACAAAAATATTTACTACTTATTGAAATTGAATGAAAATATTCTTTGACACACCCCAATGAGAACGATGGCACATGCAGCGATGGCATTTGCATAGTGGACGCTGCACGTCTGCTATCTTAACGAATAGCTCGAGGGTGAAGTGCAGTCAATTATGCGGCGTGTTGCAACAGCCGGCTGGATGCCTAGGAATGAAAGCTAACATCCCTCTAGGGCACTACTGCGGCTAGCACAAGTGACCGCAATTTGATTTGTTGTATATTTAGAGTGCCTACTTATAAGAAGAAGGACAGACACACCTGAGGACATTAGAAATTTATTTGTATACGCTGAGGAGCAAATATAACGGGCTACATTCCGTACAGAGTTTTATGAAAAGAGCTATTATATTGGCTTGTCAATACATAACAGAAAAGCTGTGGCCTAGTTGTTTGACCTATCGCCTCTCAAGCAGAGGATCGTGGGTTTCAAATTAAATTACATTAGAGATTTGTCGCGAGCTTTACGGTGAAGAGAACATCGTGAGTAAACCTACACAAACCTGCAAAGCAATTTAATGGTTTGTGTGTAGTTTCCAATCCGCACTGGGTCCGGGTGGGAACTACGGCCTAAGCCCTCTCATTCTGAGAACCCAGTGCCCTGCAGTCGGACATATACAGGCTGCTATGATGATGATGATGGTGATGATGATGATGAATACATTAAAGACGCCGCGGGTAAACGTTACTGCAAAATAATACTCAGACATTTCCATGGTAGTGAATTCGCAATCACTGCCTCCCCTTTGATGGCTGCGACGTGCATTTTAATTACTGTCAATGCCATACCATTGGCAATCATTTGGCTGCACTGGCAGCCTGATTTTGGAAGACAATGATTTATTCATGCGGCGTTTTTTCGGTCCAAGTCAGAGTCATTTTGTAGTTTTAACCTCGTAAGGCCCAGTTTACTAAATAGCCTCTTGAGTCCTGCCATTTTTTAACAAACTTAGCGTTTATGACCTAGAAGTTGGTCCGGCCGTGACCGGCTTTGTTATTTTGGACATTATTTCAAAATTCTTAGAATTCTTTATTCAATGAACAATTTGTACTTTATAAAGTACATTCGGCCGTTATTCTTAGTGTTATTAGTCCTTTATAAAGTACGCGAGGACTTAGGAGGATATAGGTAGTCATCATCATCATTTCGGTCTATTTACGTCCCCACTGCAGGCCTCCTCTCACAATAAGCGGGCTTGAGCCGTTGTTCCCACGCAAGTACATTGATAAGTAATAATCTTAATCAAAGTAGGTATCTGCCTAGTAGGTGGTTGCCTGGAAGAGATCGCTCTTAAGCGATAAGGCCGCCTATTGCTTACCTTATATTTTTTTTCTCTATGTATCTGTTTTCTGTATCGCTTTACTATTTCTGTTGTACAATGAAGAGTATTTGTATTGTATTGTATTGTATCTGGCGACTGTCATTTACACTTACTTGTCAATTTACTTTGCTGTACATTGCTGGCAATTATAATCTTGTTAGAAAGTTAACAAAGTCTGAATTTTAGTTTATTAATTAAATTATTATCATGCTTAAGTTACAGAAATACGTTACTTTAAGCTCTCTTTAAAAAGCCTGATTGCCGGTAAGACACTGTATACCTACCTACTATAAAATCAGAATCAGAATCATTTATTATCAATAACGTTACATAATGAACATATGCACACACAGATATATACATATGCAGATGTCAAAAGAGGTCAGAAGATGTCGTCATTTCATATAATAATAATAATAATAATGACTTATTTGTAAGCCGTGGTGGCCTAGTGGTTTGACCTATCGCCTCTCAAGCAGAGGTTCGTAGGTTCAAACCCGGCCCACACCTCTGAGTTTTTCGAAATTCATGTGCGAAATTACATTTGAAATTTACCACGAGCTTTACGGTAAAGGAAAACATCGTGAGGAAACCTGCACACACCTGTGAAGTAATTCAACGGTATGTGTGAAGTTCCCAATCCGCACTGTGCCCGCGTGGGAACTACTGCCCAAGCCCTCTCATTCTGAGAAGAGGCCTGTGCCCAGCAGTGGGACGTAAATAGGCTGGGATGATGATGATGATGATGAATGACTTATTTCAACTTTCTTAATTAACAATGAATTTAAAATCCAGCAGTGGGTGGATGTGACCTGATTTGATTTGATTGATTTAAATCATCGACATATCTCGAAGCCAAAAATTTTTTTTTTATTCGACTGGATGGCGAACGAGCAAGTGGGTCTCCTGATGGTAAGAGATCAGCACCGCCCATAGACACCTGCAACACCAGGGGGAAAGCAGATGCGTTAGAGGCCTAAGATGCCAGCACTGCTGCTTCACGGCAGGATTAGTGAGCAAGATGGTGGTAGCAATCCGGGCGGACCTTGCACAGGGTCCTACCACCTGCAATTAAATTGCTTCGCAAGTGCGTGTAAGTCTTCCACCGTATCACTTGTACGTCCCTCTGCTGTGCACAGCAGGGCTACTACGAAACTCGGAACTCGAAGTTCGTATCATACCGTCCCTCTTGCTCTCGTATTAAATAGTATAAGTGCCAGAGGGACCGCACGACACAAACTTCGAGTTTCGAGTTTCGTAGTAGCCCTGCAGGCCTCTTCGCAGAATAAGATAGTCTATGGGGACCTCGTGCAGATTAGCACCACCACACACTGTAATATAGTACCTTTGTAAATAAGAAACCCTCTCTAAAATTACCAGCCATAACATCGTAACATACACTATACCAAGCTTAAAATACCAAATAGCAAATGTAAACAACGCCTAAAAACATTTGTTACCAAGGAAAACCTTCCAATTTCCCATATTAGCATACCGGAGCAAACCCTTGTCATGTGTACCTAATGGTGTGGCAGCACGGGCGTGGCGGTGACACTCCACCTTAATGACTTGACGGCTGAGCCACAGCCACGGATTCATTATCAAGCATATTTCTGATTCTGACAGATTTAAAAACCGGCTAGATCCGGCCACGCGCATTGCAAAAGTCCGCAATCTGCGGCAAATATTCTATACTAGTGTTAACATGCAGCTACGCACGCGTATACCATTAGGCATGTTCGAACCGAACATTCAATTCATTCCATCGTGTCAGTACTCAATCACGAAAAACTTTTTCACGAATGACTTTATCACGAAAAAACTATCACGAAAAATCTTTATCACGAAAACTATATCACGAATAGACTTTATCACGAAAATCTTTATCACGAATAGATTTTAATCACGAAAAAACTTTATCGTGAACTAGGAACTTTATGACGCAAAAATATTATGGTACCTAATATAGGCAAGAAATTCAGCGGATATACTCCGAAATTCGAAAATCGAAGTTCGTGTCGTTCCGTCCCTCTGACAGTTATACTATTTTATACGAGAGTGAGAGGGACGGTACGATACGAACTTCGATTTTCGAATTTCGGAGTAGGACCTCTGGGCAAAACGAAAAACGTCATGGGTTTAGTTTTCAACTAATTCGGCAGCAGCCATCTTTTTTTCTCTTATATATTTACTAGCTTTTGCCCGCGGCTTCGCCAGCGTGGAATTCTGATAACGCGCGCCGTTCCCTCGGGAACTGTGCATCTTTCGGGGATAAACAGAAGCCTTTGCACTCTCTGGCCCATAAACTATCTCTATGCCAAAAGTCACGTCAATCCCTTTCTACGTGAAAGTCGGACACACAAACACACATACTTTCGCATTTATAATATTAATATGGATACAGCTCTGTATTAAAAATTATATTTTAAATGAACAAATCTTTCAAAAATGAGTTTTAGTTTTATGTAACGAACACAGCAAGTTGTACCTATTGAATTGAAATTCTCATAAGAATTCCCCAAAATGACATTCAAGGTTTTTATCCCAATCCCATGGGGATTTCGAGATAAAAAGTACCTTATGTGTTATTCCAGACGTCCAGCTATGTACATATCAAATTATATACAAAATATGTCCAGCCGTTTTAGTGTGAAGGAGTAAAAAACAAAAACTTTCCGTTGGGATTCCCAAAAAATACATCGTGGTCTACATTCACGTTGCATTAAAAAAAAACAACCTTGCCAAATTTCATGGGATCTGGCAAAAAACTTCATATTTGCGGCTTTTGCTGTTGAAACTCATTGGTCCGTGGGGACCCGAAACTGAAAAACTTTTTAAATTTTTACTGACTCTCCATGTGTGTACATGCACCGGGTACGTGTCCGGCGACCAAGACATGAAACACCGCAACGGTGCCTTGTCCGGTAAACACAATGGACGCCTACAAGCGGCCGTACCATCCCACGTTTGTTAGCAAAACGGAAGGAAAAGTCGTAATTTCGTTGTTTTGAACAAAGTAAATTTCATCAATAAATTTCCCTAATAAAGTTCAAATGTTGAGAATTATAAAAAAAATACTAAAGTATCTACATGAGTTCTTTACGATTTCAATTGAATAGGATATGCAACAAAATGCAACAAAACATGTGATAGAATAGATTTAAAATAAATATATACGAGTACGTGAAAATTTAGCAATAGATTTGTTTTGTTCGAATCGACGAACCATATTTCGGAATATAATATTGATTATGCACACAATTTGTGGCTTTTCTATAGTTTTTTGACGCTTAAGATTAAAACGATATAAGCACAGAATTTGGTTTTTCAGAAAATTTTACGTCAATTCCAGCAAACGTTGTAACTAGGTACTTAAATACCTACGAATATATTCTGAAAATATAGATAAAGCCAATGTTCAGCGTTGAAAAAATAGAATCGGTAGAAAATTTAATTTTTTACTGATTTATTGAAAAATCTATGTAATATCTAATGTTCAATTGTAAACCTTTATAACTACATTAATATTAAAATATAGCTTAATAATTGATTTTCTATTCGATAATACGCATTGTCAAGCTTTGATTTATATAATAATCATCATAGATTCATTTTGAAGCTTCATCAAAAAGATAATCAAAAAAACACGATCGTCTAAATTAAAAGCACCATCGCAATTCATAGACCATTTCTGACCAATCACAATGATACACGATTAATGAATAGCCCATTTCGTGCTAGCAATGGTCCATAGGTACATTAAAATTTTAATATCATTGGTTATCGCCTTTTCCCTTCCGAGCGATATCCGTTTCAAATTGAATCAATGAACTGAACTGAAATGAGAATAAATTAAGAACAGGTATTTCAATTTGTGCCAAAATCGTTCACCGTGCTATTGTGATAAAATTATTAAATAGCTGAGTTTTCGCATCGCCAAATGCGTGGATTTAATTATAATAATAATAATAAATATCACGGGACAATTCACACCAATTGACCTAAGTACTCCCAAAGTAAGCTTAGCAAAGCTTGTGTTATGGGTACTAAGCAACGGATAAATATAATTATACACCCAAGACCCGAGAACAAACATTCGTATTTTTCATACAAATATCTGCCCCGACTTGAATTGCCCGACTTGCCCGAATTGAAGATAATTTCCATGTTGCTTTGTTGTAAAGTACAATTCAATAGAATCTGTCAATTTTCTACATATTTAAGACACCCTATCGTGGGCACACTTGATTATATATGTCCCTGTTGTTGCAATTATCATCTAAAAGGAATGAAAAAAGAATAATAGTCACATCACAAAGCCTTAGGCAGCCCGGTGTTTATATTAGTAGGCTGGAAGTGTCTACAGGATTGTCAGATTCTATTGAATTGGAGTTTAGAATATGTTCTTTGTTGAAGAAATGGACCCATCTCTTCCCGTGGGTGTAGTAAAAGGCGACCAAGGGGTGATGTGAGAATAGGCAGCAGTGCTCTCTATTGCCAATGTGATTGGTCTCCCCAGATGACCAGCGGTGACTCACTCCATCTCAAGAGTCAGAATTTATGCTGAGAAAACGATTGTTATATTATTTCATATTTTGTATTTTCACTCTTTTTGCAAATTTTGTATTTATCATGTGTGTGTCGAATAAACTTTTTCATTTTCATAATAATAAAAGAAAATTTAATCTTATGGTTTAGGAAGCAAAACCAGGGTACAGCTAGTCATGTGAACCAAATTGCTTGCTAAAATAAGTAATGAGCTTTCAAAAATTCTTCTTAAAAAATAATCGGGCAACTGTGATCGAAAACATTATTCCAAGAGTATATATAGTAAGGGCAATGTTTTTACTACCTACATAGTATCGCTCAACTCAAGTGTAGCCTATAAAATGCGGTTAGCTATTTGACAGCAAAAATACTGGCCACTTTTGCTTTTGCTTTTCAGCACTTTTGAAATAACGTCCGTCTGTTTATACTTTTGTATATTTTTTTATTAAACACACTAGCCTTAACCCGCGGCTTCGCCCGCATTATAATTAGCTTAATGCCGTCTTAACTAAACTAAACTAAAACTAAAACTTAACTAAACTGTTGTTGTTGCAAACTGTTGTTGTTGCCCGTGCAATTTTTTAAATATAAAACGACAACACACAACAACATTTTATTTACACGATTCTTGTTAGGTACATACCATAGCAATAAATAAAAGTCTTAGAGTTTGGGCTGAAAAAGGATACGGTAACAATTTGAAAGGACAACGTTCGTTTGCACAAACCCATCTATTGATTGCAAACGAAGTTAAGACGTCATCGTATGTACGGTCACCGTTCTTAGACAGCGCCCTCTATTCTTGTTTGAACTTAAAATATTGTCCCACGGGAACGCATTACCGGAATATCAAGTATTCCATGTCTCAATGCAGATCTTTGTTTATCTGTACGCCAAGTTTCATGTAAATCCGTTCAGCCGTTATTGCGTGATTCAGTAACAAACATCTAAACATCCACACCTCCAAACATCTTCACAAACTTTCACATTTATAATTATTATATAGTAGGAAGTAGGATTAGCTGTTGCTCGCGACTATTCCCTGAATTCCCGAAACTCTCAACATCATGGCCGTAGGTTATTGATCTGTTTAAACTCCGAGCCTCAGCACGAGCCAGTACCTTCACTTACTACCTAACTGTGCTAGGCACTGACTTTAAACTGATCAACAGGTGACACAGAAAAATACCAACTGCTGCGATTAATAATGATGGACAAATTGGAGGGAAAGAGGCGTGCTGGGAGAAAAAAGAAGTTCTGGCTTCGCAACATACGTGAATGGACGAAAATATTTTGCTTACTATTATTTTGAAAACAGTTCGCAGAGCTGACGGCAGACCTCCAGAAATGGAGAGCCATAGGAAGTAGAAGGCAGAAACATGTTGAAGTTTCGAGAGGCAAAGAATGTCCGTCCGTCTTCACAAATAACTTATTTGTAAATGTTTCCAGAGAACGTGACTCATTTTTAACGGCTTCATCAAAAGATTTATGCTTTTTAATCCAAGTGTTTACGCACACACATAGATCACGATTGACTTGTTATAGCAACACGAAAGAAGGCGTATTTTATGTTATGTATGTTATGGTTTTTCATTGAAACTGGAGGTACAATGAACGCTATAAGTAAATTTTAATTGCAATAATCCATTTATTCAGTGAAACCGGCCAGGTGCGTCGCCGTCCACGCGCTGTGTAGCGTGCTGTGCCTATATGCGTCAAAAAATAAAAATTTAGTGTTGAGAAAGTCACCCATAAAATCTAACAACCACCATTAAATAGTAAGGGGCTGTTTCTGTCTCTATTTGTTTTGTTCAAATAGACGGAGACGGCATCACATTTAACCGTCAATGGATGGTGAAACAGCCCCTAAGTCTTTGTTTGCTTTTCGCATTTCTTGTAGGTACCTACTTCTAGCTCTAGCCAAGATTTTCTTTCAATTTGAAGTTAACCTAGCCTTTTCCCGCGACTTCATCCGCGTAGTATTTGTTTATAGCTATCCCGGAGGAAATATGCAATTTTCCGGGATAAAAACCATCCTATGTCCTTGACAGACAGATGGACAAAAAGTGATCCTACGAGTATAAGGGTTCCGTTTTTCCTTTTGAGGTACGGAACTCTAAAAACACTTAAAAATGAAATTAAATTGATTACGCCTTACCGACAATAACAAAACGTAATATTATTGTTAGCAATAATATTTTTAATTTTACAGCGAATTGTTACAAGGTTTTATAGTGGCTTTTAATCTAAATTCGGCGACAGTACCTTTCACCAGCTTATCATGAGGCTTTGTCAAAATTGAATAGAAACTTCGAACATAATACTCAAGCACCACATTTTCATAACCACAGGTACAATAAGCTTAAGCTTTATTAATTAGTAAGGCTGCCATTCACGGCATAATCGGCTGAATAAAGCTTGCCATCCAGCGTCATTATTGCGCCTTTTGTCTACTGTCTGCTGCTACCAAAACTCCCTGTACCTAAAATTCTAAAACGTCTCATCTCACCCATTTTTACGATCTAAGGCAGACTTTAATCAACCGGAATGAAGTAAAATTCTGGATAGTGTATGTTGATGACATACGTTTTAAATTTGATAGTCTCTTTTGCTTTGTTCGCGGTATGACACTTGGAATATTTTCGTGGTTCCACCTTAATATTGTTTCGGTATTGTGTTAAATTTTAATCTCCCTCAACAGAAGGACTAAAAATTAATTTCTTTTTCATATTTTCGCTTTCACTTTGACTTTGAACGGAAGTCGTACCCAGGACGTATCCAATTATCAGCGAAGCAGATTCGCATATTAATTAAGACAGGAAACTATTCGTTCTCGTTTAGAAGTCACTTTTGAGTCGCTTTCGAATAAGTGACGCGTAATTTGCGGAGGTTTATCAATGAAATGCAATCATTTGCCTTGCTACTACGTAACTATACGAGCAAGACAGCTACGTCTGTATGACATACATGTGTTTTCATGCTGCATGAAACCCACCGTTCTCCACTTCCATATAAATCTACGTAGGTGGTGTCACACAAACCCAACTGTCACAGATACCTTCCCCACAATACGCTATAACATTTTCGTATTCTTACTAATATTATAAATACGTAACTATACATGCCTTTTACATCTTCACGTTAAAAAACTGAAACGATTTAAATTAAATACCTATCTTACTTCTTATCTTAAAGTATTTCTACTTACTTCTTACTGTTTATAATATTATAAACGCGAAAGTTTGTATGGATGGATGTTTGTTACTCTTAAAAAAGGTAACAGGTAAAATATGCCCTGGATTAACATAATAGGCTTCTTTTTATCCCGAAATAATGTATGGTTCCTGTGGGATCAAAAAGTTTTCAGCTACATACTAGTTCTGCGCGAGCGAAGTCGCGGGCAAAAGCTAGTGTCAAATAAATGAAATCAAATCAAATGATCAAAATTACATAAAAATACAAATCTAATTAGATCAAAATAAAAAAAGTGTAAGAACAATCATGTGTTGCCGATATACATAATGTATTATTTAGATCGCTTTAGTCACAATTTTAACATGTTTTATTTACAACATCACTCATCATCTGCACGATTTGAGGAAAGAAATATATCGTCACTATATACTTTGAAAAAATCTCGTTTCTAAAATCAATATGTCAACAAAATTGAACCTTGACATAATGTTCATAAGGTTCACTCAGAAAAAATATAAATTTTGAGGTACGAGTTTTTTTTAAGTCGTGACGATATGTAGAGATAAGCTTCATTTATATACTGAATATATTAACTCATATGTATAATATAACATAAAATATTTTTTTATAATAATAATAAATATAAAGGTTGCTTGGAAGAGATCGCTCTTAAGCGATAAGGCCGCCTTTTGCTCACCTTGTAATTTTTGCTCACTTTGTATTATATTGCATATCATATCTATTCAAGATTAAAAATAACCGACAAACCGAGAAAGTCTATCTGTCGCAGGTTATATGTTAGCCGATTTTTTTTACAAAATAGCTGGCAAACGAGCATGCTGAATGGTCACCTGATGGTTAGTGATCACCGCCGCCCGTGGACACCTACAACATTATTACATCATGAGGACTGCGGGTGCGTTGCATCGGTATTTTTTTAAAGGGATACTGTCATAACTTAGTACTTCAGTAGGCTGTACAAGTACAAGTTCTTACGACAGGGGCTTTGCTAACACTGGATATTTATAGATACTTACAAATTTGTGCCGAACCCTAGGTGCACGAATCCGATTCGTACTTGCCCTGATTTTCTTATGACGTAATGCTTGTAATCAATTGACATTACTAATCCATCGTCGGTGCCCCATCTCTTTCATTGCCAGCCCATTTGTATTTGGCTATGGCGGTCCAAAGATAATATATAAAATTGCTTTCACATGGCTCTTAAGTATTTCGTCTCGGCGAATTTAGTGAAGGTCTTTTATATTTATTTTTATTCGATTAAATTTGTGTTGATATTCTGGGAGCTTTGCATTTGGTTTTTTGGATGTTTAGGACAGTGCTCTGGCTCTGTCACTCCGTATAAAAGATAGCTAGACGCACCTTTAGAACGAAACCGACACAATTCAAAATGTTCTCATTTTAAAACTCAATCATGTTTTGTTTTATACAAAGTTTATTTTAGTAATGTGAATATTTCGAATTGTGTCGGTTTCATTCTAAAGGTAAGAAGGTTTATAGGCAAGGCCGCCGAAATTCTCAAATACAAAAGTAACACAACACATTTTGTGTTATCGTTTGTACAATGATCGCGTGCGACTCTAATTACTCGCTCCACTCGACTTTTGAGCGGGCCTGTTTCGTATTGATAATCGCTTATTAAATCTAATCTCTACAAAATTGTACCGTTAGGTACACATAATTTTGATTTTTGACAGCCTTATCTGTGTATTATGTGTATATTATGTAACCAAGTAGTTACATATACTGATAAAGGATATTATTCTTTTCCTTCGGTTTACTTTCGAATCAGTATATTTTTTTATCAAAGTTCGTGTTATTTTTTCAGCTGTCATCCATTTGTAATTTTAGCGTTATA